>NC_091978.1:23618650-23746909 GCF_044704955.1 Pristiophorus japonicus | reverse complement strand
CATGACCTGCAGGGAGCTGGAGAATCTGGACTTTTTTTTTGGCGCGAAAAACGGGCGTCCAGGTCGTGATTGCGCCATTCTAGGCACGGCTCGAAACTTGGGCCCATAGAAACTTGCCATCTTTTACAAGATAATCAACTTGAACAAAATGAAAAAACTTAGAGCAAACCAGCCAGATTGAGACAAGTAATCCTGTTTCTCACTATTCCACACCCACATCCCGACTCAATTTGGAAACTTTTAATTACTGATTATACAAAGCCAGAGGCCTTCCATTTGCGAGTTGCAACATATTTTAAGCTGTCTGAACATAAAATCAAAGACTGAACTACAAGCAGAAAAAGCAGTTATACTAGGTTGTAGTGCTTGCTTTAGTACTAACCTGCATCAGAATCAGATGAGAGCGTCTTAAGCAGCAACGGGGTCCCATTTGGCCTTCGTTTCGGTGTATCACAATTACTAAGTTAGAGGGGGGGGGAAAAGTTAGCACTGAAAATGGTCAATAAATAGCTTAAAGGGGATGGGGGAAAAAAAAAACAGGAACAGAAATAAGTTTGGTTGGACTCTGCTTCATCAATTTTCACTTCAACTGAACATTATAATTGAAGTCATTTCAAAATGCTCAGTTGAGATTTAAAATTTAAATGATTAGATTTACAAGCACACTTTGTGCACAAATACACCAACTCATTTTCAGAGACACCATTTCCAAAATAATTGCACTAATATAGTTTACCACATTCCGCAGTGTTCCCCACCACCACAGATCTCCCCTTCCCCCTCCCCACCCCATACAGATTCCCCCCTCCCCAAACAGATCTCTCCCCCGCCCTCCCCACCCCAAAGATCTCACCCCCCTCCGCCGCATTCCTCACCCCACAGATCTCCCCCCTCCCCCACCCTACTGCATGCTCCCCCCTCCGCATTCCCCCCCCCCCCCGCATTCCCCACCCCACAGATCTCCCCTCCCGCATCTCCCCCCTACCCCTGCATTCCCCACCCCACAGATCTAACCTCCCACCCACGCATTCCCCACCCCACATCTCCCCCCCCCCCCCCCCCGCATTCCCCACCCCACAGATCTAACCTCCCACCCACGCATTCCCCACCCCACATCTCCCCCCCCCCCCGCATTCCCCACCCCACAGATCTCCCCCCTCCCCCTGCATTCCCCAGCCCGCATCTCCCCTCTACCCCTGCATTCCCCACCCCCCCGCATTCCCCACCCCACAGATCTCACTCCCCACATCTCCCCCCCCGCATTCCCCACCCCACAGATCTCCCCCCTACCCCTGCATTCCCCACCCCACAGATCTCCTCCCCCCCTGCATTCCCCACCCCACAGATCTCACTCCCCACATCTCCCCCCCCCTCATTCCCCACCCCACAGATCTCCTCCCCCCCTGCATTCCCCACCCCACAGATCTCCTCCCCCCCCCTGCATATCTCCCCCCTACCCCTGCATTCCCCACCCCACAGATCCCCCCCCCCCGGCAATCCCCACCCCATAGATTCCCCCCCACCCCCCGCATTCTCCACCCAACAGATCGCCCCCCCCACCCACCCCGAATTACCCACCCCACAGATCTCTCTTCCCCCCAACCCCTGCATTCCCCACCCCACAGATCTCTCTTCCCCCCAACCCCTGCATTCCCCACCCCACAGATCTCTCCCCACCCCACAGATCTCTCTTCTTCCCCCCCCGATCTCTCTTCACCCCCCCCCCATTCCCCACCCCACAGATCTCTCTTCTCCCCCCCCATTCCCCACCCCACAGATCTCTCTTCCACCCCCCCATTCCCCACCCCACAGATCTCTCTTCTCCCCCCCCATTCCCCACCCCACAGATCTCTCTTCTCCCCCCCATAGATCTCTCTTCCCCCCCCCATTCCCCACCCCACAGATCTCTCCCCACCCCCCCGCATTCCCCACCCCACATATCTTTCCCCTCCGCCCCCCCTTCCCCCACAGATCTCTCCCCTCCTTCCCCCCGCCCCCCCAGATCTCTTCTCTCCCCCCCCTTCCCCCACAGATCTCTTCCCCCCCGCCCCCCCAGATCTCTTCCCCCCCCTTCCCCACAGATCTCTTCCCCCGCCCCCCGTTCCCCACAGATCTCTTCCCCCCCCGCCCCCACAGATCTCTTCCCCTCCTTCCCCACAGATCTCTTCCTCCCCCCTCCGGCCCCCCATTCCCCACAGATCTCTTCCCCCCCCCCCCCTTCCCCACAGATCTCTTCCTCCCCCTCCCCCACAGATCTCTTCCTCCCCCACAGATCTCTTTCCCCCCCGCCTTCCCCACAGATGTTTTCCCCCCCCTTCCCCACAGATCTCTTCCCCCCCCCACCCCCACAGATCTCTTCTCCTTCCCCACAGATCTCTTCCCCTTCCCCACAGATCTCTTCACCCCCTTCCCCACAGATCTCTTCACCCCCCCACAGATCTCTTCCCCCCCACCCCCCTTCCCCGCAGATCCCTTCCCCCAGATCTCTTCCCCCCCACCCCCCTTCCCCACAGATCTCTTCCCCCCCCCTTCCCCACAGATCTCTTCCCCCCCCCTTCCCCACAGATCTCTTCCCCCCCCCTTCCCCACAGATCTCTTCCCCCCCCTTCCCCGCAGATCCCTTCCCCCCCTTCCCCACAGATCTCTTCCCCCCTTCCCCACAGATCTCTTCCCCCCCCCTTCCCCACAGATCTCTTCCCCCCCCCCCCTTCCCCACAGATCTCTTCCCCCCCCCATTCCCCACAGATCTCTTCTCCCCCCCTTCCCCACAGATCTCTTCTCCCCCCCCCCCTTCCCCACAGATCTCTTCTCCCCCCCCCTTCCCCACAGATCTCTTCTCCCCCCCCCCTTCCCCACAGATCTCTTCTCCCCCCCCCCCTCCCCACAGATCTCTTCTCCCCCTCCCTTCCCCACAGATCTCTTCTCCCCCCCCCTTCCCCACAGATCTCTTCCCCCCCCCCTTCCCCACAGATCTCTTCACTACCCCTTCCCCACAGATCTCTTCACTACCCCTTCCCCACAGATCTCTTCACTACCCCTTCCCCACAGATCTCTTCACTACCCCTTCCCCACAGATCTCTTCACTACCCCTTCCCCACAGATCTCTTCACTACCCCTTCCCCACCATTGCATTCCCCAGAAATCTCCCCGCCCTTCAGATCTCTCCCCTTCACCACCCACCCCATCCTGATCTCCCCTCTCCACAGATCACCCCACCACCATTCCCCAGATCTCCTCTCCCCCTCCCACCATTCCCCACATCTACCACCCCCACTACTCCCCAGATCTTCCCCAGTTCTCCCCCCCAAACAACCACCATTCCCCGAGTTCCCCCCCTCCCCAACCATCATTCCCCACAGTTCTCCCTCCCCCTTTCCAACCATCATTCCCCCACAGCTCCCCTCCCCCCCAAACAACCACCATTCCCCCCCACCACCCCATTCCCCACACAGTTCTCCCCCCCCCAACCATCATTCCCCACAGTTCTCCCTCCCCCTTTCAAACCATCATTCCCCCACAGCTCCCCTCCCCCCCAAACAACCACCATTCCCCCCCACCACCCCATTCCCCACACAGTTCTCTCCCCCCCCCCATTCCTCACAACCCCATTCCATTCCCCACACAGTTCTCACCCACCCACCCCATTCCCCACACAGTTACCTGCCCAGGCCCGTCAGGTTGACCATGTTGAGCGCCAGGTTGGTGACGGGAGACAGCACGGGGGGACAGCAGGAGGCGGTGGTGGTGGAGAAGGAGGAGGAGGAGGAGAAGAGCGCTTTGCACGAGCGGCCCCGGTGCAAGGCGGCGCTGCCGCCGAGCAGGAGCGGGGGCAGGGACGGCGGGGCGGCCGGCTGCGGGCGGGGCCTGGGATTGGGCCGGGTACTGGGACTGGCGCCCGCCGCTCCGCTCATCGCGCCTTTCAGATTGTGGTGAAGGGGGGGGGGGTGGGGGGTAATTAAATAAAAACTAGTCACAAAAAGAGAGGCAGTGATGAAAGGAACGGCGGCGGCTGACAGGTGAAGAATCTGAAGGACGGGCCCGCCGGCTTCTCTCTGTCTTGGAGCGAGTGGTGGAGCCGTGGGGTGAGGCTCCAGCTCAGGCGGCCTGCGCGCCGCTCTCCCGCCGCTCCATGGTTACCGGGCCGCAGGCTCCGAGCCGCCGCCGCTCGCGCCGCCGCCTTTATTTCGAAAAATAACACTCGCGCCTCGCCCCGCCCCGGGCGGCGTCACGTGTGGTCACCGAGGAGCCCGGGGGGGGGGGGGCGGCGGTGCTGGGGGAAGCGGCCAATCGCAGCCTTCACGCAAAAAGAGGCTTGGCGAGAGTCCAGGCAAGCCTCACCAATAGCAACCGGTCTTTTTCCACCGGCTTGGCAGCCCGCTGAGTTTCGACCAATAGCGGCGCTTTTTACAATTTCTTTTTCCAAGCGCTTTCTGGAAGGGGCAGCTCGGGTTGTACCATGAGCGAGGAAAAGGGGAGAGTGTTCTTTTTTTTCCCCCTAAAACAGATTTATTTTTATTCCAGTGTAGAACCAAATTACTTTTTGATATTTACATATTTTGTTCCTTTTTTTATCTAGTAATTTTTTTTTCTTTTAAGTATTTTCTCATATAGTAAATAATATTGAAAGGAGAACACCCCTCTTCTCCCCAAAGAATGTAGCCTTCGGTTTTTTGTATCTTGTTTCTCGCGGGAAACAGCTGAGCTGGGGATTTTAAACTGTTGCTGTTCAGTGCAATGCTGAAGTGTCACTTGGGAATATTTTTGCAGCTTGCTTTGTTTTGCAGCAGGGTTGGACTTTCAGAGACTTGTCTTTGCAAAAGTATTTAAAAAAACATTTTTGGCCAGGTCTATTTGGCGGGAAAAGGAAAAGGGTCAGAGAGGGCGCAGGGGAGGACACAGTGAGAGGTGGTCACACTTTCATTCATTCATTCATTCGCATCAATGAGAGCTGGAGTTCTTGACTTAACAGAGCGTGACAGGCAGAGACCACGAACAAACTTGAGCCCCAAACCACCCACAAACAAAAGTATGCCCCCATCCCCCCCAGTAACTAAAGGCATGCATGTGCTTGGCTTTTTTCAGAGCTTGATATGCAGTGCTGTAGAGAATGCAGTGTTGAATGCAAAAAAAAGTATTTAATTCTTCCTCTAATCAGATTGCAGTTTTAAACCTACTGTTAAAAAATGTAATCTAGTCTTCTTGCACTATTTAAACACTTTTCAACATATTGTAGAAACATAGAAAATAGGTGCAGGCTAGGCCATTCGGCCCTTTGAGCCTGCACCACCATTCAATATGATCATCGCTGATCATGCAACTTCAGTACCCCATGCCTGCTTTCTCTCCATACCCCTTGATCCCTTTAGCCGTAAGGGCCACACCCAACTCCCCTTTGTAACTATTAGCCTTTACTTTAAAAGCATTTATATATTTTTGAAACTGCAATTTTTTTTGTTTCCTTTGCTACATCTGATTTTAAAAATCTGGAATAAAACAGAAGTAATATTTTTATATTAATTCATTTTATTTGAAGCACTTTGAGCACTCTGTAACTCACTACATTAATGTCTATTTCTATCTCCAGCTTTTTAGAAAAATGGTTAACAAAACACATTTTAGTAAAGTTCTGATGAGGATGATCTCCGTCCTAAATATTAATCTGTCCTTTCACTTTCGGATGGCAACAGATCAATTAAAATTGACGCTAAGAGAGTGAGATTATTTATAGATTGCTATAACCGAGAGCTGACAGAGGTGATGGACCGAATAGCCTTTTGTGACCTATTGTGTAATTTTTACTGTATCACTACAGTTTATAGAAAGCATTCCTCTTAAGTGCCCCTAACATCTGAATGCATGAAGTCATATTATAATTATCAATCATAAAAGGTTTGACCAAAATGCCAGAGTGCATAGGAAGCCACAATCATAAATAAAAGAAAGAGTTGCATTTCTATAGCGCCTTTCAAGACCACCGGATGTACCAAAGCGCTTAACAGCCAATGAAGTACATTTAAAAGTCTAGTCTCTGTTGCAATGTAGAAAATGATTTAGGAAAAAAATCTAAGAAAGATGTTTAAAAAAAAGGTTTACAAAATTCTATAACCTGAGATGAGATGTCTCCCATTACCAAACATTCAGGCCAGTGAAGAAGGATATACTGTTTCAGCACTGAGGACAGACTGCAACTTGAAAGAGTGTAACTTGTCTGACAATCCATTAAATTTCAGGAATGTTGTTCTCCAGGGATCATAAAAAGGAAGAGAGAACCATTTATCAATTAGCAGCTGATTCCTGGTCCCTTCCAAACATGTAATGTAGTTTGCAGATGCTTAACAAACAAGGGTCCTTCAGCAAACAAACAAACAGCAAGGAATTTCACTTCAATTTGTGACCTTTGATTTTTTTTTAAACTAAAATTACTTACTGGCATTTTACAGAACATCAATTTTCGCTTTCCTCCTTTAAGATGCTTCTTAAAACTGATCTCTTTGACAAAAGAAAGCCTTGCATTTATAAAGCACCTTTCACAACCACTGGATGTCCCAAAGCACTTTACAGTCAATGAAGTACCTTTGGAGTGTAGTCACTGTTGTAATGTAGGAAACGTAGCAGCCAATTTGTGCAAGATCCCACAAACAGCAATGTGATAATGACCAGATAATCTGTGTTTTTGTTATGTTGATTGCTGGATAAATATTGACGGCAAGCTTAGTCAATCTTGTAATGTAGGAAATGCAACAGCACTGTCAGACGTGCTGTCTTTCGGATGAAATGTTAAACGGAGGCCCCGTCTGCTCTCACAGATGGGACATAAAAGATCCCATGGCACTATTTTGAAAAGCAGGGGAGTTATGTCCGGTGCCCTAGCAAGTATTTATCCCTCAATCAACATAACGAAAACAGATTATCTGGTCATTGTCACATTGCTGTTTGTGGGAGTTTGCTGTGCAAATCGGCTGCCGTATTTCCTACATTACAACACTTCAAAAAGTACTTCATTGGCTAAGATGCTATATAAATGCAGGGTTATAGGGTTGGAGGGGGTTACAGAGGTAGTGAGGGACGAGGCCATGGAGGCACTTGAACACAAGGATGAGAATTTTAAAATCGCGGTGTTGCCGGACTGGGAGCCAATGTAGACCACACGCAATTGGTCTTCTTGCATCATTTGGATGTGAGTGACGTGTGTTGAGAATGCCTGTCCCGCCCCAAGATGCTACACGCCAGTCATAGAGCGGGGAAACTGGCGCCGGAGCAACCATGTGACCAGGGAGAGCAGTGGGATGGAGGAGGCGATCGAGAGTGGGGCAAGCAGTGGGGTGGGGTGGAGGAAGCAGATATAGGACATGGTTGCATAGTGGTTATGTTACTGGATTAGTAATCCCAAGGTCTGGACTAATGGTCCCGAGACAGGAGTTCAAATCCTACTTCGGCAGCTGGGGAATTTAAAGTGAATCAATTAAGTAAAATTCAGAAATTAAAAAAACAGAATCAGTAATGGTGACCATGAAACTACCAGACTGTTGTAAAAACCCATCTGGTTCACTAATGTCCATTTGGGGAAGGAAATCTGCCATCCTTACATGGTCTGGGCCTATATGTGACTCCAGAACCACAGCAATGTGGTTGACTCTTAACTGCCCTCTGAAATGGCCCAGCAAGGCATTCGGCTGTATTGAAGTAAGTGGCTCACCGCCACCATTTCAAGGGCAATAAATGCTGGCCATGCCAGTGACGTCCACATCCCATGAATTAATTCTGGCTTCACCTTACTGACCTTCTCAGTCGCAAACTCCAGCGGTCCCTTTAAAGGCCACTGGTTTGGCCGTCTGAGAAAACTGACTGCAGCAGCCATGGTCTGGCACCTACCCATTTTGGGAATGCGCCTGAACTAGACGTTAGGCCTCCGATCCCCGAGTCAGATGATCGTGGGTTCAAGTCCCACTCCAGAGACTTGAGTACAAAAACTACGCTGACACTCCAGCGCAGTACTAAGAGAGCACTGCACTGTCAGAGGTGCCGTCTTTCAATAAGATGGATGTTAAACTGAGGTTTATACATTTATGATTTAGACGAAGGAATTGAATGTAATATCTTCAAGTTTGCAGATGACACTAAGTTGGGTGGCAGTGTGAGCTGTGAGGAGGATGCTAAGAGGCTGCAGGACGACTTGGACAGGTTAGGTGAATGGACAAATGCATGGCAGATGCAGTATAATGTAGATAAATGTGAGGTTGTTCACTGTGGTGGAAAAAACAGGAAGGCAGAATATTATCTGAATGGTGACAGATTAGAAAAAGAGGAGGTGCAACGAGACCTGGGTGTCATGGTATATCAGTCATTGAAAGTTAGCATGCAGGTACAGCAGGCGATGAAGAAGGCAAATGGCATGTTGGCCTTCATAGCAAGAGGATTTGAGTATAGGAGCAGGGAGGTCTTACTGCAATTGTACAGGGCCTTGGTGAGGCCACACCTTGAATATTGTGTACAGTTTTGGTCTCCTAATCTGAGGAAGGACATCTTTGCTATTGAGGGAGAAACATAGAAACATGTTCCCGATGTTGGGGAAGTCCAGAACCAGGGGTCACAGTCTAAGGATAAGGGGTAAGCCATTTAGGACCAAGATAAGGAGAAACTTCTTCACTGAGAGAATTGTGAACCTGTGGAATTCTCTCCCGCAGAAAGTTGTTGAGGCCAGTTCATTAGATATATTCAAAATGGAGTTAGATGTGGCCCTTACGGCTAAAGGAATCAAGGGGTATGGAGAGAAAACAGGAATGGGGTACTGAAGTTGCATGATCAGCCATCACGATATTGAATGGTGGTGCAGGTTCGAAAGGCCGAATGGCCTACTCCTGCACCTATTTTCCATGTTTCTATGTCCCATCTGCTCTCTTGGGCGGATGTAAAAGATCCCACGGCACTATTTCGAAGAAGAGCGGGGGAGTTCACTCCTGATGTCCTAGAAAATATTTGTCCTTCAGCTAACACCTGAAACAGATGATCGGGTTATCATCACGTGGCTGTTTGTGGCATCTTGCTGTGCACAGATTGGCTGCCACTTTTCCTGCATTACAGCAGTGACTACACTTCTAAAAGTATTTCATTGGTTGTCATCATAGGCAGTCCCTCGAAATCGAGGAAGACTTGCTTCCACTCTAAAAGTGAGTTCTCAGGTGACTGAACAGTCCAATACGGGAATTACAGTCCCTGTCACAGGTGGGACAGACAGTGGTTGAAGGAAGGGGTGGGTGGGGAGTCTGGTTTGCCGCACGCTCTTTCCACTGCCTGCGCTTGTTTTCTGCATGCTCTCTGCGACGAAACTCGAGGTGCTCAGCGCCCTCCCGGATGCTCTTCCTCCACTTAGGGCGGTATTTGGCCAGGGATTCCCAGGTGTCGGTGGGGATGTTGGATTTTATCAAGGAGGCTTTGAGGGTATCCTTGAAATGTTTCCTCTGCCCACCTGGGGCTCACATGCCGTGTAGGAGTTCCGAGTAGAGCGCTTGCTTTGGGAGCCTCGTGTCATAGTACCATGCTATAATTCTAAAAGCAAAATACTGCGGATGATGGAAATCTGACAGCAAAGCAAAAACTGCTGGAAATCTCAGCGGGTCAGGCAGGATCTGTGGAGAAAGAAATGTTTCAGGTCGAGGACTTTTCATCAGAACTGGAAGATGGGGGTGAAATCGGACATGCGCTGGGACGTAAAACAGGCGCTGGCAAATCGGCGGCTTGTCACACCGCCCGCCGGGTGTGTCGTGTAACGGCTGGAAAATGCCATTCTGCTTGTTTTATGTCCCGCCAGCCCGCACCCCTGCCCCCCTCAGGTCCAATTTCACCCTCCCCCTGTTAGCCCCAACGTTACATGTTGACGACCTTTCATCAGAACTGACACCTTTCCTGGATTACAAACATACCATTCAATACCATTTCAGCAAACAACCAGGCTACACGGCTTTCCACCCCCTTCAGGCCCTCAACAGCGTCAGGGATTTCTGCGTGGGAAGGTCGCTGAGGTTTGTTGCTTTGCAATCCACAGCATTGAAGCACTGACCACACTCGACCAGCTCCGTTGGGCGGGCCACATTGTCCACATGCCCGACGCAAGATTCCCAAAGCAAGCGGTCTATTCGGAACTCCTACACGGCAAGCGAGCCCCAGGTGGGCAGAGGAAACGTTTCAAGGACACCCTCAAAGTCTCCTTGATAAAGTGCAACATCCCCACCGGAACCTGGGAATCCCTGGCCAAAGACCGCCTTAAGTGGAGGAAGTGCATCCAGGAGGGCGCTGAGCTCTTCGAGTCTCGTCGCCGAGAGCATGCAGAAAACAAGTGCAGGCAGCGGAAGGAGCGTGCGGCAAACCAGACTCCCCACCCACCCTTTCCCTTAACTACTGTCTGTCCAACCTGTGACAGAGACTGTAATTCCCGTATTGGACTGTTCAGCCACCTGAGAACTGACTGTTAGAGTGGAAGCAAGTCTTCCTCGATTTCGAGGGCCTGCCTATGATGATGATTTCCAATGAAACGGTGAGAACACGACCTAGCTCTCCACCGAGAACAATCGGGATTTAACGTATTCACACCGTCCATTCACACACGGTCTGCTGCACTCCTCCGGTGTCCCGGTCTTCTCTATCTCTATTGAGATGCAGACGACAACCAAGCTGAGCTTTAATCACATTATGATTGGATTTGAAAAAAAGATTCACACCTCAGGAAGAGAGAAAGAAAAAAAACAGAACGTGCCGGCAAACACTCAGCCGGTCAGGCAGCATCTGTGGAGCGAGAGAAAGAGAGATAGAGAGAGACGGAGTTAATGGCCCAGAAATTCCTCTCGATGACTTCCCGCGGGCAAAGCACAGTAGAATAGAAATAAAATGCGCACTTACCTTAAGCAGCGAGGCCCGCTCGAGATCGCAGTCCACAGGCCTCTCGTAACTGCGCGTCACAGCGTGTTCACATCTGGACGTGCGCAGGAGCCACGTGGGCCTGGACACCCAATCACAGGTTACAAATCTCCTATTACAATGAATGAGAAAAACCCCAAAACACACAAACACTACATAAAACATTTTAAAAACATTTCACACATTTAATAGAAATTAAAGGTGTTATACATGTTTTTTAATGAAAAAAAATTACCTGAGTGGGCAGGGTTTTAACATAAATATGTTTTTTAAAAATTTTATCTTAATCATGTTTACACCTGTAAAGGTAGGCTGTGTGCCTGCTTCTATCAGGTGCAAGATTTTTGAGGACATTTGCTGGGCAAGATATAGGTAAATCCCGCAATCTTGCCCGTACAAATGTCCTCGCCCCCAAGATGTGGATCATCTGTCAAGCTCCAGCGCATGCGCATTGCGTGCTGAAAACCGGCTTTTCCGATGCCTTCCCGGGTCCGCAAAACTTCGTACGGACCCGGGACGTCGGAATTTCTACCCCAATGTTTCAGGTCGGCGACCTTTCGTTGCACCACAGGAAACGATGGCCTGGAAATCGGATCAGGTCACACCTGATAAACAAGCACTGAAGGGTCCAATGCGGAGAGAGTGCGCGCTCAGTCCGTGCTGGGTATGTGCCGCATGCCTTCCCATCCCCTCCAGAACCCTCCTCCCACTGACTGCCGGGGTCCAATCCCACGGGCGCTCCCGGCTGTGGCCTCCTGCCGCCAAATTCAGGCTCCGGCCTTTTACTGGATCTGGCCAGGTTCGGGCGGGACTCTCGGATCTTTTACGTTAATGAGGGACCCGGGCCCCCTCGTCCCCGGGGAGTGTGATTAGTTTGGGATTGCTGGGCCAATAGGCCTCTTTCTGCGCGGTAAACCTGGTTCAAAAGATGGTACGTGTGTGAAATCTTATTTCTCAAGTTGGGAACCAAGGGATTATGGGGAAAGTGGAGTTGAAGTAGAAGATCAGCCATGATCTTATTGAATGGCGGAACAGGCTCGAGGGGTCGTGCTGCTCCTAATTCCCATATTCTTAAACAACCTATCGGGGTGAGAAATTTGCCTCCTTTGCGCTTCCCGTTTGCCCCTCGGGGCGCTACCGGCTCTGCAATCGTGCGTGGTGAGAGTACCGACGATCGCGAAATTGTCCTGCAGGTTAGCGGCAGCAGTGAACCTTAACGCCACGTTCATCCGGTGCACAGCGCCCCCAGTAGCTCTTCGGTTCCGCCCCCTGCAGCTTCGCCGAGCATCAACACCGGCAGCTGCAGGAGGCGTTATGAGGTAGCCGGAAGCTTGGGGAGCTGTATTTAAAGGGATTGTCGTGAGGTAGGATAAAAAAATGTATGCAGTCCGCCGGGCACTTTTAAAAATACTTTTCCTCTGCTGCGATTGGTCAGCCCTGCGCTCTGTTGTGTAAGGGGAACTTGGGGTGTGGGTTCGAATCCACACTCCCCTGAGGTTCTGCATGTGCGGTTTATGAGGATGAGTGAGTAATGAGGCACCAGACACAGTGGGTAAGAGTGAAAAATGGCTAATGTTGTTTATTTAGAATAGTAAACACCAAGATAGAGGGCATAGGAAGAGGTCGTAAATAACAGTAATGGCACAATCTCACTCAACAACATGAAAAATTCTCGCAACAGGGAAGGGGAAGATAAGAGGTTGAAACATTCCACCCACTCCCACTTCCTCCCTTCTTACCAATTCCTATCCTAAATTGAGTCTGTGAGGGGGTTTGGACTATACTCACAATCCTATCAACTCCGGGGTTCTGGGGGCACTTATTTCAACTCGGGGTCCCTCTGGGATGGGTTTTATGTTGTCGGTCGGTTTGGTTTTCCTCCGCGATGTTGCGTCGGTTTCTTCTATTTGCCTCTCGGTTGGCTCCTAAGCAAAAAGCTGCTGGAGTTAAGCACACCTTCCCCAGAGCGAGGGCCCTGTGAAGAGCTGACTCAACTCGCCTTTAACTCAACTCAACCACAACGAAAACAGACTCCCACCTTCTTAACTCAACTCTACAACTCAATGCAAAAGCTGACTCCAACTTCCAACCTCCAAACTCCAACTTCCAACCTCCAAACTCCAACTTCCAACCTCCAAACTCCAAACTCCAACCTCCAAACCCAACCTCCAACAACTCTCCTTGTGTGTTTTTGCAGCTTTTCTTATAGTCCGTTCATCTTCGCGCCAAAAAACTGCATGCCATTGTCTTGGGTCTTCCTTGAATAAAATGGGGTGTGAATGGCAGTTTGATGTGGAATGGGAGATTAGCCACACCTCCTGTATCCTGTCGCTCGCTGATGGGGTGAATGAAGGTGATTGTTCACTATCTCGACAGAGGTGCCACTCTGTCTGGGCTGGCCGAAATGATTTCATCAGACCTGTGGGCCTTTGTTTAATTATTCAAACTGATACCCTTTGTTTTGCCTTGTGTATTACTGGGGAGATTTTGCCTGGACATGTTGCCGCTTCTGTGAAGGTTTTACACAAAAAGCTGGAGAAATGTCCTTTTAAAATATAAAGTTGCCTTGTATCCATTTTCCTGAAAGAACCGAATGTACACTCTTCCCCCTTACGGTAGCTGGCTCATCCCCTATCCGGTTCCGTGCCCCTGCAACACTCTCTGTTACTGTACAGGGTGACCAGAGTCCCATCATCCTCCGCGGTTTACAGGCTGCAGTTGGCCATTTTAAACATGGCATCTTCCCATGCTCCCTGCCACATGTCTCCGTGGTTGGTTTTGCAGAACCTTACAGTTAGCATGCTTGTGGCTAATCGTCGCGGATCACGATTGCCATCGGCGATGAGGGGATTCCATATATTCAAGAGCCCATAACGATGGCCCTTCCCTTTAAGGGAGGGAAGGAGACATGCATCCCGGCAGTGATGCTCTCATAGAACATAAGAAACATAAGAAATAGGAACAGGAGTAGGCCATATTGCCACTCGAGCCTGCTCCACCATTTAATAGGATACTATTGGGGGAGATGATTTACCAGGGGAAGGCAGCAGCAGCCAGGTTCATGGCACCATGGGTGGCTCTGCTGCACAGAAGGGCGGGAAAAAGAGTGGGAGAGCTATAGTGATAGGGGACTCTATTGTCAGGGGAATAGATATAGGAGTTTCTGCGGCCGCAACCGAGACTCCAGGATGGTATGTTGTCTCCCAGGTGCAAGGGTCAAGGATGTCTTGGAGTGGCTGCAGAGCATTCTGGAGAGGGAGGGTGAACAGCCAGTTGTCGTGGTACATGTAGGTACCAACGATATAGGTAAGAAGCAGGAAGAGGTCCAACAAGCTGAATTTAGGGAGCTAGGAGTTAAATTAAAAAGTAGGACCTCAAAGGTAGTCATCTCTGGATTGTCACCAGTGCCACATGCTAATCAGAGTAGAGGGAGCATGATAGTTAGAATAAATACGTGGCTTGAGCAGTGGTACAAGAGGGAGGGATTCAAATTCCTGGGACATTGGAACCAGTTGTGGGGGAAGTGGGACCTGTACAAAAGGGACGGTCTGCACTTGGGCAGGACTGGAACTGATGTCCTGGGGGTAACATTTGCTAATGCAGTTCGGGAGTGTTTAAACTAATATGGCAGGGGGATGGGAACCTATGCAGCGAGATAGGGCGAAGTAATATGGAGTCAGAAACAGATGGTAGAAAGGTAAAAAGCAATAGTGGAAGGCCGAGTAAACAAAGGCAAGAAACAAAAAGGGCCACACTACATCATAATTCTAAAAGGACAAAGGGTGTTAAAAAAACAAGCCTGAAGGCTTTGTGTCTTAATGCAAGAAGTATCCGTAATAAGGTGGACGAATTAACTGTGCATATAGATGTTAACAGATTTGATATGATTAGGATTACAGAGACGTGGCTCCAGGATGATCAAGGCTGGGAACTCAACATCCAAGGGTATTCAACATTCAGGAAGGATAGAATAAAAGGAAAAGGAGGTGGGATAGCATTGCTGGTTAAAGAGGAGATTAATGCAATAGTTAGGAAGGACATTAGCTTGGATGATGTGGAATCTATATGGGTAGAGCTGCAGAACACCAAAGGGCAAAAAACGTTAGTGGGAGTCGTGTACAGACCTCCAAACAGTAGTAGTGATGTTGTGGAGGGCATCAAACAGGAAATTAGGGGTGCATGCAATAAAGGTGCAGCAGTTATCATGGGTGACTTTAATATGCATATAGATTGGGGCTAACCAAACTGGAAGCAATACAGTGGAGGAGGATTTCCTGGAGTGCATAAGGGATGGTTTTCTAGACCAATATGTCGAGGAACCAACTAGGGGGGAGGCCATCTTAGATTGGGTGTTGTGTAATGAGAGAGGATTAATTAGCAATCTCGTTGTGCGAGGCCCCTTGGGGAAGAGTGACTATAATATGGTGGAATTCTACATTAGGATGGAGAATGAAACAGTTAATTCAGAGGCCATGGTCCAGAACTTAAAGAAGGGTAACTTTGAAGGTATGAGGCGTGAATTGGCTAGGATTGATTGGCAAATGATACTTAAGGCATTGGCAGTGGACGGGCAATGGCAAACATTTAGAGACCGCATGGATGAACTACAACAATTGTATATTCCTCTCTGGCGTAAAAATAAAAAAGGGAAGGTGGCTCAACCGTGGCTATCAAGGGAAATCAGGGATCGTATTAAAGCCAAGGAAGTGACATACAAATTGGCCAGAAATACCAGTGAACCCGGGGATTGGGAGAAATTTAGAACTCAGCAGAGGAGGACAAAGGGTTTGATTAGGGCAGGGAAAATGGAGTACGAGAGGAAGCTTGCAGGGAACATTAAAAGACGGACTGCAAAAGCTTCTATAGATATGTAAAGAGAAAAAGGTTAGTAAAGATAAACGTAGGTCCCATGTAGTCAGAATCAGGGGAAGTCGTAACGGAGAACAAAGAAATGGCAGACCAATTCAACAAGTACTTTGGTTCGGTATTCACTAAGGAGGACACAAACAACCTTCCGGATATAAAAGGGGTCAGAGAGTCTAGTAAGAAGGAGGAACTGAGGGAAATCCTTATTAGGCGGGAAATTGTGTTGGGGAAATTGATGGGATTGAAGGCCGATAAATCCCCAGGGCCTGATGGACTGCATCCCAGAGTACTTAAGGAGGTGGCCTTGGAAATAGCGGATGTATTGACAGTCATTTTCCAACATTCCATAGACTCTGGATCAGTTCCTATGGAGTGGAGGGTAGCCAATGTAATCCCACTTTTTAAAAAAGGAGGGAGAGAGAAAACAGGGAATTATAGACCGGTCAGCCTGACATCGGTAGTGGGTAAAATGATGGAATCAATTATTAAGGATGTCATAGCAGCGCATTTGGAAAGAGGTGACATGATTGGTCCAAGTCAGCATGGATTTGTGAAAGGGAAATCATGCTTGACAAATCTTCTGGAATTTTTTGAGGATGTTTCCAGTAGAGTGGACAAGGAAGAACTAGTTGATGAGGTGTATTTGGACTTTCAGAAGGCCTTCAACAAGGTCCCACGCAAGAGATTAATGTGCAAAGTTAAAGTACATGGAATTGGGGTTAGTGTGCTGACGTGGATTGAGAACTGGTTGTCAGACAGGAAGCAAAGAGTAGGAGTAAATGGGGACTTTTCAGAATGGCAGGCAGTGACTAGTGGGGTACCGCAAGGTTCTGTGATGGGGCCCCAGCTGTTTACATTGTACATTAATGATTTAGACGAGGGGATTAAATGTAGTATCTCCAAATTTGCAGATGACACTAAGTTGGGTGACAGTGTGAGCTGTGAGGAGGATGCTATGAGGCTGCAGAGTGACTTGGATAGCTTAGGTGAGTGGGCAAATGCATGGCAGATGAAGTATAATGTGGATAAATGTGAGGTTATCCACTTTGGTGGTAAAAACAGAGAGACAGACTATTATCTGAATGGTGACAGATTAGGAAAAGGGGAGGTGCAACGAGACCTGGGTGTCATGGTACATCAATCATTGAAGGTTAGCATGCAGGTATAGCAGGCGGTTAAGAAAGCAAATGGCATGTTAGCCTTCATAGCGAGGGGATTTGAGTATAGGGGAAGGGAGGTGTTACTACAGTTGTACAGGGCCTTGGTGAGGCCACACCTGGAGTATTGTGTACAGTTTTGGTCTCCTAACTTGAGGAAGGACATTCTTGCTATTGAGGGAGTGCAGCGAAGGTTCACCAGACTGATTCCCGGGATGGCGGGACTGACATATCAAGAAAGACTGGATCAACTGGGCTTGTATTCACTGGAGTTCAGAAGAATGAGGGATCTGACGGGTTTAGCTAGGGTAGATGCAGGAAGAATGTTCCCAATGTTGGGGAAGTCCAGAACCAGGGGTCACAGTCTAAGGATAAGAGGTAAGCCATTTAGGACCGAGATGAGGAGAAACTTCTTCACCCAGAGAGTGGTGAACCTGTGGAATTCTCTACCACAGAAAGTTGTTGAGGCCAATTCACTAAATATATTCAAAAAGGCGTTAGATGTAGTCCTTACTACTAGGGGGATCAAGGGGTATGGCGAGAAAGCAGGAATGGGGTACTGAAGTTGCATGTTCAGCCATGAACTCATTGAATGGCGGTGCAGGCTCGAAGGGCCGAATGGCCTACTCCTGCACCTATTTTCTATGTTCCTATGTTTCTAAGTACCGCTCACCCATCACCCCTGTGCTCACTGCCCTACATTGGCTTCCGGTTAAGCAACGCCTCGACTTCAACATTCTCATCCCTATTTTCAAATCCTTCCCTGGCCTTGTCCCTCCCTATCTCTGTAATCTCCTCTAGCCCCACAACCCTCCGAGATTTCTGCGCTCCTCAAATTCTGACCTCTTGAACCTCCCTGATTGTAATCTCTCAACCATTGGTGGCCGTGCCTTTTGTTGCCAAGGCCCTGAGCTCTGGAATTCCTCTCTAAACCTCTCCGCCTCTCTAACTTTCCTCCTTTAAGATGCTCCTTAAAACCTACCTCTTTGACCAAGCTTTTGGTCATCTGCCCTAATTTCTCTTTATGTGGCTTGGTGTCAAAGTTTTGTTTTATAACACTCCTGTGAAGCGCCTTGGGATGTTTTACTAGGTTAAAGGTGCTATATAAATATAAATTATTGTTGCTGCTGCCACTTCCATTGGTCTTGTGCAATGTTAATACAGTTTGTGAGTTAGTATTAAGAAATGCAAAGTAAAGTATATCAGAGCCACTGCCATCCAATCGAAGGTAACAATTCAAGGTGTATTACAAGAGGGGTAGGTGGGGTAGTGGGTTATGTTACTGGAAGAGTAATCCAGTTCAAATCCCACCACGGTAGTTTGAGAATTTGGATTAATTTTAGAAAAACAAAAATCTGGAAATGACAGCAGAGTCTACAGCACATAGGAACAGGAGGAGGCCGTTCAGCCCCTCCTGTGTCTACGAGATCATGGTCGATCTGTATCTTAGCTCCATCTACCAGCCTTGTTTCCATATCACCTTGCCGAACAAAAATCTATCAAGCTCTTTGAAATTTTCAATTGGCCTCCCCTGCCCCCTCAGCCTCAAAAGCTTTTTTGGGGGGCAGAGAGTTCCAGATTTCCACGACTCTTTCTGTGAAGGAATATGGCCAAGCGGTCGGTGTTTATGCTGCACACGAGCCTCCTCCCATCTTATCCTGTCAGCGTGTTCTTCTATTCCTTTCTCCCTCGTGTGCAAAAGTGAGCAGGAAGATGCTAGATTGTTTTTTTTTATTCGTTGCCAATCTTTCCAATTCTTTGTCAAATCACAAACGCCAGAGGTCACCTTGCACAAATCAAGGATCACTCTGCGCCAATGCTCTTAGCCAAAAGGCCTAGAGCCACTGCACCGTTCCTGGAAGTACTGCAATACCAGGTTCGTGCCATGGAGGTGGATGGGTCAGGCCCCCCACACACCTCCGTGAAGGTGGATGGGTCAAACCACCCCACCCACTTCCTATTTCCAAAAAGCATAGGAGAATCACCTTCCTGATCCAGGGAGAACCACGTTGGGGTCATGGTTACTCCCCTGTCAGGTCAGTTACGCATGATCTTAGCCAAAAGGCCGAGATTGTTGCAAAAACTCAACTGGTTCACTAATGTCCTTCCGGGAAGGGAACCCTCCGCCCTTGCCCAGTCCGGCCTACATGTGACTCCAGTCCCACACTCACCATGGTTGACTCTTAAAAGAAGACTTGCATTTATATAGCCCCTTTTCTCGACCACCGGACGTCTCAAAGCGCTTCACAGCCAATGATGCATTTTTCAAGTATAGTCACTGTTGTAATGGAAATACGGCAGCCAATTTGCGCACAGCAAGCTTCCACAAACAGCAACGTGATTATGACCAGATAATCTGTTTTTTTTTGTTATGTTGATTGAGGGATAAATATTGGCCAAGCCACCAGGGATAACTCCCCTGCTCTTCTTCGAAATAGTGCCATGGGATCTTTTACATCCACCCGAGAGAGCAGACGGGGACTTCAGTTTATTGTCTCATTCGAAAGACGGGTGAGACGTTAGCTGCCCTCCGATGTGCCTGAGCAAGTCACTCAGTCATATCCGAACGTCAAGGCCACCCAGGATGGGCAATAAATGCCGGCCTAGCCAGCGGCACCCACGTTCCGAGAATGAATAAGTTGTGCCAGCTGAGCCAACGTTGAATGCAGTTTCAAATAAAATAGCACCAATCGCAAAACAAATAGAACGTGTAGGGTGTGTAACTAGATCCAGAGTAGAAAGGTCACCGTGGCAACTAGTCAGGCAGCAAAGGCACACTTGATCAGCTCCGCTGGGCAGGCTACATCGTCCGCATGCTAGACACGAGACTCCCAAAGCAAGTGCTCTTCTCGGAACTCCTTCACGGCGAATGAGCCAAACGTGGGCAGCGGAAACGTTACAAGGACACCCTCAAAGCCTCCCTGATAAAGTGCAACATCCCCACTGACACCTGGGAGTCCCTGGCCAAAGACCGCCCTAAGTGGAGGAAGTGCATCCGGGAGGGCGCTGAGCACCTCGAGGCTCATCGCCGAGAGCATGCAGAAATCAAGCGCAGGCAGCGGAAAGAGCGTGCGGCAAACAAGTCCCACCCTCCCTTTCCTTCAACCACTGTCTGTCCCACCTGTGGCAGGGACTGTAGCTCTCATATTGGACTGTTCAGCCATCTAAGAACTCATTTTTAGAGTGGAAGCAAGTCTTCCTCGATTCCGAGGGACTGCCTATGATGAGGCCTCCAATGAGGGAGCGAAATCTCTGCCGGGCAGAGTGCATCTTTTTATATCAATGGCCCCCACCTAGTGGACACTGAAGAATGTGCAATTGAAAGAAAGAAATACGTGCATTTCCATAGCGCCTTCCACAACTTGAGTGCATTCCAAAGTGTTTTACAGCCAATGAAGTACTTTTCAAGTGTAGTCACTGTTGTAATGTAGAAAACGCGGCAGCCAATTTGCGCACAGCAAGGTCCCAACAGCGATTTTGTGTGAAACAATAATTAAGTACCCCTTATTCATCATATCATCAGAGGCAGTCCCTTGAAGTGAGGATGACTTGCTTCCTCGTCAATAAGGGATGAGTTCACAGGTGTTTCAATGAAGGACCCAATGAAGAAGCAATAAAGAAAGGAAAGATAGATTACGAAAGTAAACTTGCGCGAAACATAAAAACAGATAGTAAAAGCTTTTACTGATATATAAAACGGAAGAGAGTGACTAAAGTAAATGTTGGTCCCTTAGAAGATAAGAAGGGAGATTTAATAATGGGAAATGTGGAAATGGCTGAGACCTTAAACAATTATTTTGCTTCGTTCTTCGCAGTGGAAGACAGAAAAACCATGCCAAAAATTGTGGGTCACGGGAATGTGGGAAGGGAGGACCTTGAGACAATCAGTATCACTAGGGGGGGTAGTGCTGGACAGGCTAATGGGACTCAAGGTAGACAAGTCCCCTGGTCCGGATGAAATGCATCCCAGGGTATTAAAAGAGATGGCGGAAGTTATAGCAGATGCATTCGTTATAATCTACCAAAATTCTCTGGACTCTGGGGAGGTACCAGCAGATTGGAAAGCAGCTAATGTAACGCCTTTGTTTAAAAAAGGGGGCAGACAAAAGGCAGGTAACTATAGGTCGGTTAGTTTAACATCTGTAGTGGGGAAAATGCTTGAAGCTATCATTTAAGGAAGAAATAGCAGGACATCTAGATAGGAATAGTGCAATCAAGCAGACGCAACATGGATTCATGAAGGGGAAATCATGTTTAACTAATTTACTAGAATACTTTGAGGATATAACGAGCATGGTGGATAGAGGTGTACCGATGGATGTGGTGTATTTAGATTTCCAAAAGGCATTCGATAAGATGCCACACAAAAGGTTACTGCAGAACATAAAGGTACGTGGTGTCAGAGGAAATGTATTAGCATGGATCGAGAATTGGCTGGCTAACAGAAAGCAGAGAGTCGGGATAAATGGGTCCTTTTCGGGTTGGAAATCGGTGGTTAGTGGTGTGCCACAGGGATCGGTGCTGGGACCGGACCACAATTGTTTACAATATACATAGATGACTTGGAAGAGGGGACAGAGTGTAGTGTAACAAAATTTGCAGATGACACAAAGATTAGTGGGAAAGCGGGTTGTGTAGAGGACACAGAGAGGCTGCAAAGAGATTTAGATAGGTTAAGCGAATGGGCTAAGGTTTGGCAGATGGAATACAATGTCGGAAAGTGTGCGGTCATCCACCCATGAAAAAAAAACAGTAAAAAGGGAATATTATTTGAATGGGAGAAATTACAACATGCTGCAGTGCAGAGGGACCTGGGGGTCCTTGTGCATGAATCCCAAAAAGTTAGTTTGCAGGTGCAGCAGGTAATCAGGAAGGCGAATGGAATGTTGGCCTTCATTGTGAGAGAGATGGAGTACAAAAGCAGGAAGGTCCAGCTGCAACTGTACAGGGTATTGGTGAGGCCGCACCTGGAGTACTGCGTGCAGTTTTGGTCACCTTACTTAAGGAAGGATATACTAGCCTTGGAGGGGGTACAGAGACGATTCACTAGGCTGATTCCGGAGATGAGGGGGTTACCTTATGATGATAGATTGAGTAGACTGGGTCTTTACTCGTTGGAGTTCAGAAGGATGAGGGGTGATCTTATCGAAACATTTAAAATAATGAAAGGGATAGACAAGATCGAGGCAGAGAGGTTGTTTCCACTGGTCAGGGAGACTAGAACTAGGGGGCACAGCCTCAAAATATGGGAGAGCCAATTTAGGACCTAGTTGAGAAGGAATTTCTTCTCCCAGAGGGTTGTGAATCTGTGGAATTCTCTGCCCAAGAAAGCAGTTGAGGCTAGCTCATTGAATGTATTCAAATCACAAATAGATAGATTTTTAACCAAAAAGGGAATTAAGGGCTATGGGGAGCGGGCGTGTAAGCGGAGCTGAGTCCACGGCCAGATCAGCCATGATCTTGTTGAATGGCAGAGCAAGCTCGAGGGGCTAGATGGCCTACTCCTGTTCCTAATTCTTATGTTCTTATGTTAGTACTCCAGGTCCTGAGCTGCATCGTGAATGGAAGATGCCTGTGGGTGGATTTTTTTAACGTGTGGTGGCTGTTGCACACCAGCCACCACACGGACTTGACAGAGCTAGGTCTTGGTCCAGTGGCAAGAGTTAACTAGGACGACTGGAGACCAGCTCTGCTGCACAGACCTAGTGTGCACACATAGCAGTGTGGGCTGGTCTGTGCTGCCCCTGGGCCCTTGCCTCTTCTGAGCCCCAAACTCGCGCCTCTCCTGGGCACCGGTCACGTCCCTCTATTTACAAGGTGAGGCGGTCGGGAGCCTTTCCTTCCCTGGTGGACCGCCTCGGTACAAATGTCTGTTCTGATGTGCTGGCTGTGCCCTCGCTGGGCTGACGTGTTGTTGGCCCTGCAGGGCTGCTAGGTGAGCCTGGCCTTGCTGGGCTGTTGGGCGTGATGCGTTCGATTTCCTGGTCCGGGGTGGTATCATTGATTCTTTGGGTGTGTGTTGTGGGCTCGAAAAAGGTGGTGTCTGCTGTGGGTTGTTCAGGGCAGTCTCTGAACTGCAGCCTCGTTTGGTCCAGGTGCTTTTTGCAAATTTGTCCATTGTCTAGTTTGACTACAAACATCCTACTTTCTTCTTTAGCTATCACCGTGCCCGCGATCCACTTGGGACCATATCCATAGTTTAGCACATCAACAGGGCCATTCAGATCAATTTCCCGTGACACAGTGGCGCGACCATCGTTTACATTTTGTTGCTACCGACTGCTTTCTACCTGATCATGCAGGTTGGGGTGAACCAGCGAGAGTCTGGTTTTAAGTGTCCTTTTCATGAGTAGCTCAGCCGGGGGCACCCCTGTGAGCGAATGGGGTCTTGTGCGGTAGCTGAGCAGTACTCGGGACAGGCGGGTTTGGAGCGAGCCTTCTGTGACTCGTTTAAGGCTCTGTTTGATTGTTTGTACTGCCCGCTCTGCCTGCCCATTGGAGGCTGGTTTAAACGGGGCCAAGATGACATGTTTGATCCCATTGCGGGTCATGAATTCTTTAAATTCGGCACTGGTGAAACATGGCCCGTTGTCACTGACCAGTATGTCAGGCAGGCCGTGGGTGGCAAACATGGCCCTCAGGCTTTCAATGGTGGCGGTGGCGGTGCTTCCCGACATTATTTCACATTCAATCCATTTTGAAAAAGCATCCACCACCACCAGGAACATTTTACCGAGAAACGAGCCCGCATAGTCGACATGGATCCTCGACCATGGTCTGGAGGGCCAGGACCACAAACTTAGTGGTGCCTCTCTGGGCGCTGTAATGTCTTTATTCTCTAACACAAAACCACACGAGGCACATTCTGTGGACAAGGTCACTCTATGACCTGAACCTTTATTCACAGGACCAAGAATTGCTGACCCTGTGTGGGACCTCCCCTTATATACCTAGATAACCAGGTAAGGAGTGTCTCCCACAAGACCCTTGTGGTCAAAGTGTGCATCTCTTGAGTGTATACAGTAATACAGTGGTGTTACATAGAGGTTACATACATGACATCACCTCCCCCCCAAAGACTTGTTAGGATCATAGGTTTAGTCTTTCAGGTAGTTTACGCTCCCTCGTGTAGTGCCGCAGTTGGGGCTCTGGTTGTTGGACACTGACGTGAGTGTCTGTCACCTGTGGTGATTCCGGCCTGTCCGGGCTGACCACAGGGCTGTGCATTCTTCTGATTGTTCTTGTTGCTCGTTCACTGGTGGTGTTGTGAGCTCCATCTCATGATCTTCTTCAGATTCCTCAGTGTCCATGCTGAACCTTTTTTTTTCTTGGTCCAGATGCTTACGGCATATCTGACCATTGTTGAGTTTTACCACGATGACCCTATTCCCCTCTTTGTCGATTACGGTACCCTCAAGCCATTTGGGCTCCCTGGCGTGATTGAGGACGAATGCAAGGTCATTTATTTCTATACACCTCCCCCTCGAATTATGGTCATGGTACTCATTTTGGGACTGGCGCTTGCCCTCAACTATGTTGGTCAGGACTGGGTGAATGAGGGACAACCGAGTTTTGAGTGTCCGTTTCATGAGTAGCTCTGCGGGCGGGACCCCAGTGAGCGAGTGCGGTCGGGATCTATAGGCCAGCAGGAGGCGCGATAGGTGGCATTGTAGGGAGGGCCCTTGAATCCTGAGCATACCTTGTTTGATGATTTGGACCGCACGTTCCGCCTGGCCATTGGAGGCCAGCTTGAACGGTGCTGTCCTGACATGGTTGATGCCATTGCCCGACATAAACTCCCGGAATTCGTAGCTTGTGAAACAAGGGCCATTATCACTAACGAGGATATCTGGCAAGCCATGGGTTGCAAAGATCGCACGTAGGCTTTCCACGGTGGTGGATGTCGTGCACGAATTCAGAATAATGCACTCAATCCATTTCGAGTATGCATCTGCCACAATGAGAAACATTTTTCCCATGAACGGGCCCGCGTAGTCTACATGAATACGTGACCATGGCCTGGTGGGCTAGGGCCACGGAATGAATGGGGCCTCCGTAGGGGCATTGCCCAGCTGGGCACATGTCGTGCACCTGCGAACACAGTGTTCCAGGTTTGAATCAATTCCCGGCCACCAAACATGTGACCGGGCAATGGCTTTCATCAGCACGATGCCTGGGTGCTCGCTGTGGAGTTCCCTGATGAATGCCTCCCTGCCCTTCTGGGGCATGACTACCCGGCTGCCCCATAGTAGGCAGTCGGTTTGGATGGAGAGCTCATCCATCTGTCTGTGAAACGGTCTGACCTCCTCTGGGTATGCTCCGTGTGCGAGCGCCCAATCCCCAGTCAGGACACATTTCTTAATCAGAGATAGGAGGGAATCTCTGTTTTTCCAGATTTTGATCTGGTGGGCTGTGATGGGGGAGCCTGCGCTGTCAAAAGCATCAACGGCCATGAGCATCTCAGCACTTTGCTCCGCTGCCCCCTCATTGGTGGCCAGTGGAAGCCTGCTGAGCGCGTCAGCGCAATTTTCCGTGCCAGGCCGGTGCCGGATTGAGTAGTCATAAGCAGCCAGCGTGAGAGCCCATCGCTGTATGCGAGCTGATGTGTTGGCATTGACAGCCTTGCTGTCTGACAACAGGGATGTTAACAGCTTGTGGTCCGTCTCTAATTCAAACCTCCTACCAAAGAGGTGCTGATGCATTTTTTTTACACCATAGACACATGCGAGTGCTTCCTTCTCAACCATCCCATATACCCGTTCTGCTTGAGAGGGCGATCTGGAGGCATAAGCCACAGGTTGTAGTTGGCCCTCAGTGTTACCCTGCTGCAACACGCACCCAACCCCATAGGACGATGCATCACATGTCAGAACCAATTTCTTACAGGGGTCTTACAGGGGTCTTACAGGGTCAACAACTTATTTGAACACTGTAGGTTTCGTGCCCGATCAAAAGCCCATTCCTGACAATCCCCCCAAAACCAATCGCGACCCTAAATCAGGAGCACGTGTAACGGCTCCAACAGCGTGCTTAAGTTCGGCAGAAAGTTCCCAAAATAGTTCAATAGTCCCTGAAATGACCGCAACTCTGACTTGTTGCAGGGCCTGGGTGCTCGTCGAATCGCTTCTGTTTTAGATTCGGTGGGCCGAATCCCATCTGCAGCAACCCTCCTGCCCAGAAACTCAACCTCAGGAGCTAAAAACACACATTTAGACTTCTTGAGTTGCAGGTCTACCCGGTCTAGTCGGCGTAGCACCTCCTCCAGAGGTGTTCCTCGGTGTCACGACCCGTGATGAGGATATTGTCCTGAAATATGATCATTCCAGGAATGGATTTGAGCAGGCTTTCCATGTTCCGTTGAAAGATCGCGGCCGCTGACCGAATGCCAAATGGGCATCTGTTATAAACGAACAGTCCCTTGTGCATGGTGATGGTGGTCTGTAGTTTAGATTCGTCGGCCAGTTCCTGGGTCATATAGGCTGAAGTGAGGTCCAACTTGGTGAACAGCTTGCCGTCTGCCAGCGCGGCGAAGAGGTCCTCCGCTCTCGGGAGCGGGTATTGATCTTGTAGGAACACCCGATTGATGGTGGCCTTGTAGTCGCCACAGATCCTGACCGAGCCATCCGCTTTTAGAACGGAAATGATGGGGCTCGCCCAGTCGCTGAATTCAACAGGCGAGATGATGCCCTCTCTCAGCAACCGGTCCAATTCCCTCTCGATTTTCTCCCGCATCACATACGGCACCGCTCTGGCTTTGTGGTACACTGGTCTGGCATCCGGGGTGATGTGCATCACTACTTTAGTGCCTTTGAAAGTCCCGCCGCCAGGTTGAAATAGTGACTCGAATTGTTGTAGGACTTGTGAGCACAAACTTCGCTCCACAGATGACATTGCGTGAACATTCCCCGATTTCCAGTTCATCTCAGCTAACCAGCTCCTCCCTAACAGTGCGGGACCATTGCCCGGGACAATCCAGAGCGGCAGCCTGTTCACTAATCCACTATGTGTGACAGCCAACATTTCACTGGTTTCTTTGGTGTACGTCCGTAATTGAGTCTCAATGCGTTCTAGTTTGGGTCTGCTGGCTTTGAGTGGCCATAGCTTTTCAAATTGCTGAACGCCCATGAGTGACTGGCTGGCCCCCATGTCCAGCTCCATGCGTACAGGGATGCCATTTAATAAAACCCTCATCATCATTGGTGGTGTTTTGGTATATGAGCTGTGAATGTTTGCCACATGGACCCGCTGAACTTCAGCGTCCATCGATTTGCCCCAAAAGCCATCCTGCCTCACAGAACCCTCTTCTGGTCCATCCGCCTCATAAATTAGTCTGGTTGCAGGCTTCCTGCACATTCGAGCGAAATGGCCACTGAGATTACAGTTTCTGCAGACAAACTATTGAAATCTGCACGACCTGGCTGAGTGTTTTCCCCCACACCTCCAGCATGAGCTGAAGTTTCCATTGTTGGGGACAAAGGGGCTATGACCAGGCATTCCTCGCTGACTGTCCCTTTGACTGCTCTTAAGTACCCTGTTAGTGGGTGTCAATGGCCCCATCCCGGGCCGCATTGTCCACTGTGATGGCGTAAATGTCCATTCAGCCTGCCATTGTCTCTGTTGAAAACCTACCCTGGGGTCTATTGCTGCCTGGTGTGTGTTGGACTGCCCCTGCCCCTGCCCCATGACTCCCTGATCCATCGCCGCATTGGAGGTAGAATTGCATGCGTATATTATTTTGGTCTCTTCCTCCCCCGCCATGAAAGTCTGAGCCATCAACGCCGCCGCTTCCAAGGTCAAATCCTTGGTCTCAATTAACTTTTGGAAAATTCCCGTATGACCGATGCCCTCAATAAAGAAGTCCCTTAGCATCTCCCCCCTGCAGGCGTGTGTGAACTTAGAGGCTGGTCAAACGCCGGAGGTGCACTACAAAGTCCGGTATGCTCTGTCCTTCATGGCGTCGGTGGGTGTAGAATCTGTGTCGGGCCATGTGTATGCTGCTCGCCGGTTTGAGGTGCTCCTCGATTAGTTTGCTGAGCTCTTCAAAGGTTTTGTCTGCCAGCTTTTCAAGTGCTAGTAGGACCTTCATGAGCGTGTAAGTCTTAGGTCCGCAGCTGGTCAGAAGATGAGCCCTTCGCTTGTCGGCCACTGCATCTCCCAGCCATTCTTTCATGACAAAGCTTTGCTGAAGACTCTCAATGAAATCGTCCCAGTCCTCAACAACACAGTACTATTCCTCTGTGCGACCGGTGGCCATTCTCATGAGTTTTGATTCCTGTTTCTTGTTGCCAATGTAATGTCTTTACTCCAAAACACAAAACCACACGAGGCACATTCTGTGGACAAGGTAATTCTATGACCTAAACCTTTATCACAGGACCAAGAAGTGCTGACCCTGCATGAGACCTCCCCTACATACCTGGATGACCAGGTAAGGAGTGTCTCCCACAAGTTCACACCTTGTGATCAAAGTGTGCATCTCTTGAGTGTCGACAGTATTACAGTGGTGTTACATAGAGGTACATACATGACAGACGCGGCATTGCCGTACACAGGACTCTAAGTCAGAGTCGATAGCGGGCCACCATACGTGGGATCTGCCTATCGCTTTCATCATTACTATACCTGGATGTGTGCTGTGGAAATCCGAGATGAACGTCTCCCTGCCCTTTTTGGGTAGCAGTATGCGGTTACCCTACAACAGGCAGTCTGCCTGAATGGACAGCTCGTACTTTCGCTGCTGGAACGGCTTGATTAGCTTTTGCATTTCAACGGGGATGGTGGCCCAGCTCCCATGCAGCACACAGTTTTTTACTAGGGACAGCAGAAGATCTTGGCTGGTCCAAGTCCGAATCTGGCGGGCCGTGACAGGTGATTTATCATTTTCAAATGCTTCCATGACCAGAAACAAGTCTGCAGGCTGCGCCATTTCCACCCCTGTGGTGGGCAATGGTAGCTGACTGAGAGCATCCGCACAGTTCTCGGTGCCTGGCCTGTGGCGGATGGTATAGTTATACGCTGATAGCGCGAGTGCCCACCTTTGTATGCGGGCTGAGGCATTAGTATTTATCTCCTTGTTTTCAGCGAACAGGGATATGAGGGACTTGTGATCGGTTTCCAGCTCAAATTTGAGGCCAAACAGTTACTGATGCATTTTCTTTACCCCGAGCACACACGCTAATGCCTCTTTCTCAATCATGCTGTTGGCCCTCTCGGCCTTAGACAAGCTCCTGGAGGCATAGTCGACAGGTTGCAACTTCGCCGCAACGTTAGCTTGTTGTAATACACACTCGACTCCGTATGACGACGCATCACATGCTAGCACAAGTCTTTTACACGGGTTATACAATACAAGCAGCTTGTTGGAGCATAAAATGTTTCTGGCTTTCTCAAAAGCAATTACTTGTTTTTTTTCCCCATACCCATTCTCACCTTTATGCAATAACGCATGTAGGGGCTCTAAGAGGGTGCTTAACCCCAGTAGGAAGTTACCAAAATAGTTGAGGAGTTCCAGGAACGACCGCAGCTCCGTGACATTCTGTGGCCTGGGCGCATTCCTGATAGCCTCTGTCTTGGCGTCTGTGGGCCAAATGCCGTCTGCCGCGATCTTTCTCCCTAAAAACTCCACTTCTGTTGCCATGAAGACACATTTCGACCTCTTCGGCTGCAGCCCTACGCGATCCAGTCACTGGAGGACCTCCTCCATGTTTTGTAGGTGCTCGACGGTGTCCTGATCTGTGACCAATATGTCGTCCTGAAAAACCACCGTGCGTGGTACTGACTTGAGTAGGCTCTCCATGTTTCTCTG
Source organism: Pristiophorus japonicus (assembly GCF_044704955.1). Lineage (NCBI taxonomy): Eukaryota > Metazoa > Chordata > Chondrichthyes > Pristiophoridae > Pristiophorus > Pristiophorus japonicus. The sequence goes on along the minus strand of NC_091978.1, from coordinate 23,717,170 downwards.
GAAGATCGCTGCAGCCGACCGAATTCCAAACAGGCATCTGTTGTAGATGAACATTCCCTTGTGCCTGTTGATGCAGGTGAGGCCCTTCAAAGACTCCTTCAGCTCCTGCGTCATGTAGGCCGAAGTCAGGTCGAGCTTGATGAACGTCTTGCCTCCTGCCAGCGTCGCGAATAGGTCGTCTTCCTTAGGTAGCGGGTATTGATCCTGTAGCGAAAAACAATTAATAGTTACTTTATAATCGCCGCAAATCCTGACTGTGTCATCACTTTTGAGTACTGGAACAATCGGGCTGGCCCATTTGCTGAATTCCATTGGGGAGATGATGCCCTCGCGTTGCAGCCTGTCCAGCTCGATTTCCACTCTCTCCCTCATCATGTGAGGGACCGCTCGCGCCTTGTCATGGATGGGTCATGCCTCTGGGACCAAGTGGATCCACATCTTCGCCCCAGAAAAGTTTCCAATGCCTGGTTCAAAAAGGGAAGGAAATTTTTAAGAACCTGGGTACATGAGGCCTCATCGACATGTGATAGTGCTCGGATGTCATCCCAGTTCCAGCTGGGATGACATGGGATTTTGCCCAGCCAGCTTCTTCCAAGCAGTGTGGGGCCATCACCCGGGACAATCCAGAGTGGCAGTTCGTGCACCATGCCCTCGTAGGTGACCTTGACCATGGCGCTGCCCAGGACAGTGATAAGCTCTCTGGTGTACGTTCTCAGTTTCGTGTGGATGGGGCTCAGGGCTGGTCTGAGTGCCTTGTTGTACCACAGTCTCTCAAACATCTTTTTACTCATGATGGATTGGCTAGCGCCAGTGTCCAGTTCCATGGCTATGGGTAAGCCATTCAATTTTACGTTTAGCATTATAGGTGGACATTTCTTCGAAAATGTGTGCACCCCATGTACTTCAGCATTTGCCTCCTCTCTCTGAGGCTCAAAATTGCTTGATCGACCATGGACTGATCTTCCTCTGCCACATGGTGGTTAGCAGGTTTTGTAGAGCTTGCAGCTTGTCTGCAAGCTCGTTGGAGGTGCCCAATTGTTCCACAGCTCTTGCAAACATACCATTTGAAGCGGCATGAATAGGCTGAATGGAAGCCTCCACAACGCCAACAAGGTGTGAATTGCCTTGCATTCATCCTTTGTTGCGGACTCTGAGTCATCTGGGTCACCTGAGGCCTGCTGGCAGTTGCAGACTCGTGGTTTGTGCCCTGTACATTTCTGCTCGCAAACACAGTTCCAGTTGTTTTATGAACATTGCTAGCACTTGAGTGCTGAGAGATTTGTTTGGTGTTATCACTGGTGGACATAAACGCCTGTGCTATCGCAATGGCCTTACTGAGGGTCGGTGTCTCTACAGTCAAACGTTTTTGTAGGATGATCTCGTGGCCAATGCCCAGTACAAAAAAGTCCCTGAGCATCTGCTCCAGGTAGCCATCAAACTCACATTGTCCTGCACGTCGCCTTAGCTTGGTGACGTAGCTCGCCACTTCCTGACCTTCAGGTAGTTGGCACGCGTAGAACCGATACCTCGCCATCAGCACGCTCTCCCTCAGGTTAAGATGCTCCCGAACCAGTGTACACAGCTCCTCATACAACTTATCTGTGGGTTTCACTGGAGCCAGAAGATTCTTCATGAGGCTGTAGGTCGGTGCCCCGCAGATTGTGAGGAGGACCGCTCTCCTTTTTGCAGTGCTTCCTTCTCCATCCAGCTCGTTGGCTACAAAGTACTGGTCTAGCCATTCAACATAGGCTTCCCAGTCTTCACCCTCTGAGAACTTCTCCAGGATGCCCACAGTTTGCTGCATCATTGCGTTGGATTCGTATACTCGTCGGCAGTTGTTGTGTCCCTAACACAGATGAGGCTGCACACAGGGAGATTAAAGTAACAGTGACCCATGTCTTTATTAAGACACTCCAGAGTCAGGAACAGGCCTTAGAGGCCGGCTTATATAGAGTGCTCCCAAGGGATGCTGGGATCCCTTGGGACTTCAGGGGATGCGCTCCCTGGTGGCGGAATATGGGAGTGCATGCTTTACAGATACACAACACAGGGGATATATCCCTGGTGACCTGGGGCCAATATTTATCCCTCAATCAACATCCCTAAAATAGATTATCTGGTCATTATCACATTGCTGTTTGTGGGAGCTTGCTGTGCACCAATTGGCTTCCGCCTATCCGACATTACAACAGCGACTACACTTCAAAAGTACTTCATTGGTTGTAAAGTGCTTTGCCAGCTTGCCGTCCGGAGGAGGCGGGGGTCCCCAATGGAGTGCTCTCTATGCAGAAGTCCTCCCTTTATTTATTGGGGACTTGGCCTGGAGGGTGGTGCACGGAGCAGTCCCGTGCAATCGGCTTTTAAGTCGGTTCATGGACTCCCAGGCTGCCTGTAATGTCTGCGGTCTAGAGGAGTCTGTGTTCCACGTGTATGTTGAGTGTGCGAGGTTGCAGCCGCATTTCCATTATTTGAAGGGGCTGCTCCTCAAATTCTGGTTACACTTCAGTCCCACACTCCTGATCTTTGGGCACCCTGTGCGGAGGGGAGCGGGTAGGTCCGAGGGCCTCCTCGTAGGACTGCTCCTGGGCACGGGCAAGGGGTCCATCAGCCGGTCCAGGCAGCGGGCGGGCGAGGGCGTCGTTCAGCCCGACTGCCTGCCTCTCTTCCGCGGGTACATTTGAGCCAGGGTGTCCCTGGAGATGGAGCACGCGGTGTCTACCGGTACGCTCGCGGCCTTCCGCGAGAGGTGGGCGCCGGAGGGACTGGAGTGCATCATTACCCCCGGCAACCAAATTTTAATTTGATCTGTTTAATGTCTAAAGTTTAATTTGTTAATTTGTCAGTTTTGGTGCCCCTTTAATAAGGGGGCATTTGATTTACCGGTGCAACTAAAATAGTTGTAAAGTGCTTTGGGACGTCCTGAGGTCGTGAAAGGCGCTATAGAAATGAAAATCTTTCTCAGGAAGACAGTGAGTGTCGGTGGTTGGAGGGTGGACACGGAGCAATTTAAGCTAAAAGGCAGAATGCTGAAGTTTGGAATTAAAACACCCAAAGTCAGGCGATCACCCTTTACCGAGATTAGGAAGGTGGTTGCTAAGAGACCCACATACCTAAAGACCTCTCAACAGCAGTAGACTTGTTGGCAACGTGCGAGGCCACGAGTGAGTTGGTGCACAAATAAGAGAGCCGTACGCATTCCCGAGAGCGACAAACTGGTCCTGTAACCAGGATAACAGGTAGAGGGAATCACCCTCCGTGGGATGCCTCTTCTGAGGAGTTAACACAGAGTCAGCTTGGGGATGGGATGTTCATTGACTAGTGGATAAGAACAGAGACACCTACGTGCAGCCCCAGGCAGCCGAATAGTATCAAGATAAATCCGAAACTAGGGTCTTAAATCTAACCAAACAAACTACGTAGGTATGAGGGGCGCGTTGGCTAAGGTAGATTGGGAATCTACATGAAAAGGTATGACAGTAGGCAAGCAATGTCTAGCATTTAAAGAATTAATACATAATTTGCAACAAATATACATTCCATTAAGGTGCAAAAACCCCATAGGACATAAGATCATAAGAAATAGAAGTCCATTTGGCCCCTCGAGCCTGCTCCGCCATTCAATAAGATCATAGCTGATCTGTTGTTGGCCTCAACACTTTCATTTCCGCTACCCATAACCCTTGACTCTCCTATGGTTCAAAAATCTGTCTATCTCCGCCTTGAATATATTCAATGATCCAGCCTCCACAGCTCTCTGGGGCAGAGAATTGCAAAGATTCACGACCCCCTCAGAGAAGAAATTCCTCCTCATCTCCGTTTTAAATGAGCTACCCCTTATTCTGAAACTATGCCCCCTAATTCTAGATTCCCCCACGAGGGGAAACATCCTCTCTGCATCTACCTTGTCAAGCCCCCTCAGAATCTTATACGTTTCAATAAGATCACCTCTAATTCTTCTAAACTCCATTGAATACAGGCCCAACCTGCTCAACATTTTCTCATATGGCAACCCCTTCATTCCAGGAATCAACCTCGTGAACCTTCTCTGAACTGCCTCCAATGCAAGTATACCCCTCCTTAAATAAGGAGACCAAAACTGTACGCAGCAAAACTGTCTCACCAACAGAGCTACACCTACAGCTGTAGCAGGATTTCCCTACTTTTATACTCTAACCCCCTTGCAATAAAAGCCAGCGTTCCATTTGCCTTCCTAATTACTTGCTGTACCTGCATGCTAACTTTTTTTCTTTCATGTACGAGGACACCCAGATCCCTCTGTACCGCAGCATTCTGTAGTCTCCATTTAAATAATAATTTGATTTTCTATTCTTCCTACCAAAGCAGATAACATCACATTTTCCCACATTATACTCCATGTGCCAAATGTTTGTCCACCCACTTAGCCCATCGATATCCCTTTGCAGACTCTTTGTGTCCTCCTCACAACTTGCATTCCCACCTATCTTTGTATCATCAGCAAATTTGGCTACAATACACTTTGTACCTTCAGCCAAGTCATTAATATCGATTGTAAATAGTTGAGGCCCCAGCACTGATCCCTGCACTGATCCACTAGTTACAGTTTGACAGCCTAAAATGATCCATTTATCCCGGCTCTCTGTTTTCTGTTAGTTAGCCAATCCTCTACCCATGCTAATATATTACCCCCAACACCGTGAGCTTTTATCTTGTGTCGTAACTTTTTATGTGGCACCTTATCAAATGCCTTTTGGAAATCCAAATGCACTGCATCTACTGGTTCCACTTTATCCACCCTGCTTGTTACATCCTCAAAGAACTCTAATAAATTGGTATGTACAAAGGAAAAGATTAGGAAAAGTAAATGTGGGTCCCTTACAGGCTGAGACAGAAGAAATTATAATGAGGAATAAGGAAATGGCAGAGAAATTAAACAAATAATTTGTGTCTGTCTTCCGGACTCTGACCTTATATGAGCGGTTCCGAATCGCTCCCACACCCTTGGTTCTAGACACTGGAATTATGAAGGGACTGTGACAGACTTGGTCAGACAATCGGTTTCAAGGTAGGAAGCAGGTATGGCTTTATTGTGCCTAAAAAGAAGTAAAAGGCACATCTTTAATAACACACACAGAATAGTAATACCAATACACACTGAGGGGTACAACACATTGAATAAAATTACAGTCAAATTACAGCCTGTGGGGAAAAGAATACAGCTTAAACTCTAAATGGGGTAAAGAGGAGAATTGCAGATACATTTACACAAGTTATCCCAGCCTCCCCCCCCTCCCAATTCCCCTAACTAACTAAGTTATAGCTCTGGGGGTTCAGGGGCTATGCTCACCAATCCCTTTAGACAGCTGCCGGTGAATCACGGTTCCAGGGTTCGCTGCACTTGGCCTTTGAGGCGAGCCGTACCCCGGACGAAGGAGAGGACTTCGGACTGCGTAGTCTTCGGTTGGGGTGTGTCCGTTGATCCGGTAAGTTGCGTTTTGGATGTATGGGGTAAGTACCCACTTTCTTTGGTTAGGAATAGTTTTAGTTAGTCCTTTTTGGTAATTTCTCACCCTTTAGGTCGTTCAGAAGTAGATTGTAGAGTGGTTGTCAATTTGGTTCCTGACATCCTTCCGTTTCGTGGGCCTCGTGCTCGGTCAGTTCTTGATGAGTTTTAGTAGCTTCCTTCACTACTCCATTTCTTCACTCCCCAGCTCCGGCTGCTTGTGCCTGTGTCTGTGTTCGAGTCTGTCTATTTTTCCTTGTAAAACTTGGAATAGATATACCCCAAAAAGGTTTCCTTATCTAATAGGCTTTTCGAAGTTGATGAGCTCTCGTCCATTGTGCTAGTCTGGCCTGAGCCAGATATTTCTATGCCTGTTGAAAAGGTGTTGGAATATGTATGTGACATTTGGGTCCTCTGGATGGGGTGATAATGTTTCTTCCGTGGTCGATTGTTTGAATGCTAATGTTTTCTAGGGGCAGGTTTTGGGGGTAAACAGTTCCCAGACAATTTGATCAGCTCCAATGTCTAAACTGGCCCTTTAGAGATTGACCCCACCCCTTTTCTTGCAGACCCAACATTCATCTTTTAAAAATCCCAAATTCGATTAAAGTTCGTAGTTTCTTCCATGTGCACTTTAGGATTTCAAACTTTCTGGTAGATAGTTCCAAATTAAATTCCCTTTCCTATGAGTCCAAACACTGGGGGGGGGTTGGGGGGCGGGGGTCTCCATGAATGCATCCCCTTTTATCCCCTGCAGGCCTCGTCTCCCCTCTTTAATACTCATTTGTGTCCCGAAATCTTTCTTTCCATTTTAGGGGAAAGGTATCAGGAATCTTTGCGAAATATTGGTAAATTCTACACAATGTCCCAGCTTCCACAGCATTCTGAGGCAGCGAATTCCACAGATTTACAACCCTGGTGTGACCACACTTAGAGCATTGAGTGCAGTTTGGCTCTTCTTACCTAAGGAAGGATGTACTTGCCATAGAGGGAGTGCAACGAAGGTTCACCAGACTGATTCCTGGGATGGGGGGATTGTCCTATGAGGAGGGAATGAGTAGATTAGGCCTATATTCTCTAGAGTTAGAAGAATGAGAGGTGATCTCATTGAAACATACAAAATTCTTACAGGGCTTGACAGGGTAGATGCAGGGAGGATGTTTCCCACTGGCTGGGGAGTTGAGAACCGGGGTCACAGTCTCAGAATAAAGTGGCGACCATTTAGGACTGATGTGAGGAGAAACTTCACTCAGAGGGTGGTGAATCTTTGGAATTCTGTAACCCAGAGGGCTGTGGAGGCTCAGTCTTCGAGTATATTCAAGACAGAGATCGATAGATTTTTGAATATTAAGGGAATCAAGGGATATGGGGTTAGTGCAGGAAAGTGGAGTAGAAGATCAGCCATGATCTTATTGAATGGTGCAGCAGCCTCCAGAGGCCAAATGGCTTACTCCTGCTCCTAATTATTATGTTTTAATGATATTGCCCAAATTCTCAAAGCTTCAGGCAGCAGAATGTCTGCTGAGACCTTGTTTGTGCGCTGTGTGACCACAGGCGGCGCTGCCGAGCCTGAGAGCCGCGCGGTTCCCTGGGTAATATAGTACGTCACTACGGGAGGGGACTACAGATCCCGGCGTGCCCCGCGCTCTCGCGAGAGGTGGCGGCCCGGCCCGCCGGGAGGAGCGGAGCGAGCGGTTGCCATGGTGCACGGCCTGGTGCTGCTGGCCCTCGGGCCCGGGGAGATGTGCCGGCCGCTCTACACCCGCCTGTACGGCGCGGACAGCCCGCGGGAGGCGGGGGGACAGGCCGGGGGACCCGCCGCCTCACAACTCCGGCATCAACTACACCGCCTCCGGGGCAAGGAGCAGCTGGCGGCCGTGGGCCGGTGAGGGAGGAACTGAGGAGAGAGAGAGAGAGAGAGAGAGAGAGAGGGGGGAGAGGGGAGAGAGGGGAGAGAGGGGAGAGAGGGGAGAGAGAGAGGGAGAGAGAGAGTGAGGTGAGGGGGGGAGAGTGAGGTGAGGGGGGGAGAGTGAGGTGAGGGGGGGAGAGAGAGAGTGAGGTGAGGGGGGAGAGAGAGAGTGAGGTGAGGGGGGGAGAGAGAGAGTGAGGTGAGGGGGGGAGAGTGAGGTGAGGGGGGGAGAGTGAGGTGAGGGGGGGGGAGAGAGAGAGTGAGGTGAGGGGGGGGGAGAGAGAGAGTGAGGTGAGGGGGGGGGAGAGAGAGAGTGAGGTGAGGGGGGGGGAGAGAGAGAGAGAGAGGTGAGGGGGGGGGGGAGAGAGAGAGAGGTGAGGGGGGGGGGGAGAGAGAGTGAGGTGAGGGGGGGGAGAGAGAGAGAGAGTGAGGTGAGGGGGGGGAGAGAGAGAGTGAGGTGAGGGGGGGGAGAGAGAGAGTGAGGTGAGGGGGGGAGAGAGAGAGTGAGGTGAGGGGGGGGAGAGAGAGTGAGGTGAGGGGGGGGGAGAGTGAGGTGAGGGGGGGGAGAGAGAGTGAGGGGGGGGAGAGAGAGTGAAGTGAGGGGGGGGGAGAGAGAGTGAGGTGAGGGGGGGGGGAGAGAGAGTGAGGTGAGGGGGGGGAGAGAGAGTGAGGTGAGGGGGGGGGAGAGAGAGTGAGGTGAGGGGGGGGGAGAGAGAGTGAGGTGAGGGGGGGGGAGAGAGAGTGAGGTGAGGGGGGGGAGAGAGAGTGAGGTGAGGGGGGGGAGAGAGAGTGAGGTGAGGGGGGGGGAGTGAGGTGAGGGGGGGGAGAGAGAGTGAGGTGAGGGGGGGGGAGAGAGAGTGAGGTGAGGGGGGGGGAGAGAGAGTGAGGTGAGGGGGGGGAGAGAGAGTGAGGTGAGGGGGGGAGAGAGAGAGAGTGAGGTGAGGGGGGGGAGAGAGTGAGGTGAGGGGGGGAGAGAGAGTGAGGTGAGGGGGGGGGAGAGAGAGTGAGGTGAGGGGGGGGGAGAGTGAGGTGAGGGGGGGGGAGAGTGAGGTGAGGGGGGGGAGAGAGAGTGAGGTGAGGGGGGGGGAGAGTGAGGTGAGGGGGGGGGAGAGAGAGTGAGGTGAGGGGGGGGGGGAGAGAGAGTGAGGTGAGGGGGGGGGAGAGAGAGAGTGAGGTGAGGGGGGGGGGGAGAGAGAGTGAGGTGAGGGGGGGGGGGGAAGAGAGAGTGAAGTGAGGGGAGGAAGGGAGAGGGAGCGACTGGAGAGGGAGGGAGAGGGAGCGACTGGGGAGGGAGAGAGGGGGAGAGGGAGCCATTGGGGGAGAGGGTATGGGGAGGGAGAGGGTATGGGGATGGGGGGGGAGAGTGTGGAGGGAGAGGGGAGTGGCTGAAGAGAACGGGGGGAGTGAGAGAGAGATTGAGTGGGGGGGTGGGGGGAGTGAGGGAGAGACTGAGGGGGGTGGGGAGTGAGAGAGACTGAGCGGTGGGGGGGGAGTGAGAGACTGAGGGGGGGCGGGGAGTGAGAGTGACTGAGCGGTGGGGGGGGGGAAAGTGAGTGACTGAGCGGGGGCGGGTGTGTGATTGCGACTGGCGGCGGGGGGGTGGATAGGGGGAGAGAGAGAGAGAGAGAGAGAGAGAGACTTGGGGGGAATGGGGCGAGAGAGAGACGGGGGGAATAGAAACATAGAAAATAGGTGCAGGAGTAGGAATAGGCCATTCGGCCCTTCGAGCCTGCACCGCCATTGAATGAGTTCATGGCTGAACATGCAACTTCAGTACCCCATTCCTGCTTTCTCGCCATACCCCTTGATCCCCCTAGTAGTAAGGACTACATCTAACTCCTTTTTGAATATATTTAGTGAATTGGCCTCAACAACTTTCTGTGGTAGAGAATTCCACAGGTTCACCACTCTCTGGGTGAAGAAGTTTCTCCTCATCTCGGTCCTAAATGGCTTACCCCTTATCCTTAGACTGTGACCCCCTGGTTCTGGACTTCCCCAACATTGGGAACATTCTTCCTGCATCTAACCTGTCTCAACCCGTCAGAATTTTAAACGTTTCTATGAGATCCCCTCTCATTTTTCTGAACTCCAGTTGATCCAGTCTTTCTTGATATGTCAGTCCTGCCATCCCGGGAATCAGTCTAGTGAACCTTCGCTTCACTCCCTCAATAGCAAGAATGTCCTTCCTCAAGTTAGGAGACCAAAACTGTACACAATACTCCAGGTGTGGCCACACCAAGGCCCTGTACAACTGTAGTAACAACTCCCTGCCCCTGTACTCAAATCCCCTCGCTATGAAGGCCAACATGCCATTTGCTTTCTTAACCGCCTGCTGTACCTGCATGCCAACCTTCAATGACTATTGTACCATGACACCCAGGTCTCGTTGCACCTCCCCTTTTCCTAATCTGTCACCATTCAGATAATAGTCTGTCTCTCTGTTTTTACCACCAAAGTGGATAACCTCACATTTATCCACATTTGCCCACTCACCTAACCTATCCAAGTCACTCTGCAGCCTCATAGCATCCTCCTCGCAGCTCACACTACCACCCAACTTAGTGTCATCGGCAAATTTGGAGATACTACATTTAATACCCTCGTCTAAATCATTAATGTACAATGTAAACAGCTGGGGCCCCAGCACCGAACCTTGCGGTACCCCATTAGTCACTGCCTGCCATTCTGAAAAGTACCCATTTACTCCTACTCTTTGCTTCCTGTCAGCCAACCAGTTCTCAATCCATGTCGGCACACTACCCCCAATCCCATGTGCTTTAACTTTGCACATTAATCTCTTGTGTGGGACCTTGTCGAAAGCCTTCTGAAAGTCTAAATACACCACATCAGCTGGTTCTCCCTTGTCCACTCTACTGGAAACATCCTCAAAAAATTCCAGAAGATTTGTCAAGCATGATTTCCCTTTCACAAATCCATGCTGACTTGGACCTATCATGTCACCTCTTTCCAAATGCGCTGCTATGACATCCTTAATAATTGATTCCAACATTTTACCCACTACTGATGTCAGGCTGACCGGTCTATAATTCCCTGTTTTCTCTCTCCCTCCTTTTTTAAAAAGTGGGGTTACATTGGCTACCCTCCACTCCATAGGAACTGATCCAGAGTCTATGGAATGTTGGAAAATGACTGTCAATGCACCCGTATTTCCAAGGCCACCTCCTTAAGTACTCTGGGATGCAGTCCATTAGGCCCTGGGGATTTATCGGCCTTCAATCCCATCAATTTCCCCAACACAATTTCCCGACTAATAAGGACTTCCCTCAGTTCCTCCTCCTTACTAGACCCTCTGACCCCTTTTATATCCGGAAGGTTGTTTGTGTCCTCCTTAGTGAATACTGAACCAAAGTACATGTTCAGTGGGGGGGAAATGGGGCAAGAGAGAGACTGGAGGGAATAGGGCGAGAGAGAGACTGGGAGGGGGGGGGAATGGGGCGAGAGAGAGACTGGGAGGGGGGGGGAATGGGGTGAGAGAGAGACTGGGAGGGGGGGGGAATGGGGCGAGAGAGAGACTGGGAGGGGGGGGGAATGGGGCGAGAGAGAGACTGGGAGGGGGGGGGAATGGGGCGAGAGAGAGACTGGGAGGGGGGGGGAATGGGGCGAGAGAGAGACTGGGGGGGGGGAATGGGGCGGGAGAGAGACTGTGGGGGGAATGGGGCGAGAGAGAGACTGGGGAGGGGGGAATGGGGTGAGAGAGAGACTGGGGAGGGGGGAATGGGGTGAGAGAGACTGGGGGGAATGGGACGAAAGAGAGACTGGGGGGGGAATGGGACGAGAGAGAGACTGGGGGTGGAATGGGGCGAGAGAGACTGGGGGGGGAATGGGGCGAGAGAGAGACTGGGGTGGGAATGGGGCGAGAGAGAGACTGGGGGGGGGGAATGGGGCGAGAGAGACTGGGGGGGGGAATGGGGCGAGAGAGAGACTGGGGGGGAATGGGGCGAGAGAGAGACTGGGGGGGAATGGGGCGAGAGAGAGACTGGGGGGGAATGGGGCGAGAGAGAGACTGGGGGGGAATGGGGCGAGAGAGAGACTGGGGGGGAATGGGGCGAGAGAGAGACTGGGGGGGAATGGGGCGAGAGAGACTGGGGGGAATGGGGCGAGAGAGAGAGACTGGGGGGAATGGGGCGAGAGAGAGACTGGGGGGAATGGGGCGAGGGAGAGACTTGGGGGGTGGGGGGTGGTGCTGGAGAGTGACTGGATGGGGTGAGAGACTGAGGGGTAATGGGGTGAGAGACGGGGTGGTGGGAGAGAGACTTGGAGGGGTAGGCGAGAGACTGGGGTGGGGGGGGAGACAGACTGAGGGGTGCGAGATACTGGGGAGGGTGGGGGGAGGAGAGAGAGAGACTGGGGGTGGGGGAGAGAGACACGGGGGGGGAGGGAGAGTGACGGGGGTGGGGGCGAGTCAGGAGAGAAATTGTGGGGGAGGAGTGAGCGACTGAGGACGGAGCTGGAGAGGAGAGAGAGATGGGGGTGGCAAGAGATGGGGGTGTAGAGAGAGAGAGACTGGGGAAGAGGAGAGAGAGAGAGAGAGAGACAGACACACACACACACACACACACACACACACACATACAGGGGGCGGGGAAGTGGGGGGGGGGGAAGGCAAGAGTCGCGAGACCTGGCGGGGAGAGAGCTAGAGAGACACGGGAGGGGGGGGGAGATAGATAGATAGAGAGAGAGTGGGGTGGGGGAGAGAGGGAGAGGGAGTGGGGGGGGGAAGGGAAGGAAGGAGTGGGGGGAGAGGGAGTGGGGGGGGGGAAGGGGGGGGAAGGGAGGGAGAGAGTGTGGGGGGGGGGAAGAGAGGGAGAGAGTGTGGGGGGGGGAAGGGAGGGAGAGAGAGAGAGAGTGGGGGGGGAAGGGAGGGAGAGAGTGGGGGGGGGAAGGGAGGGAGAGAGAGTGGGGGGGGGAAGGGAGGGAGAGAGAGTGGGGGGGGAAGGGAGAGAGAGAGTGGGGGGGGGGAAGGGAGAGAGAGAGTGGGGGGGGGGGAGGGAGAGAGAGAGTGGGGGGGGAGAGAGTGGGGGGGGAAGGGAGGGAGAGAGTGGGGGGGAAGGGAGGGAGAGAGTGGAGGTGGAGGGAAGGAGAGAGTGGGGGGGGGGAAAGGGAGGGAGAGAGTGGGGGGGAAGGGAGGGAGAGAGTGGGGGGGAAGGGAGGGAGAGAGTGGGGGGGGCGGAAGGGAGCGAGAGAGTGGGGGGGGTGGAAGGGAGACTGGGGGGGGGGGGGCGAGAGAGGCGGGGGGGGCTGAATGGGTCGAGAGACTGGGGGTGGGGGGAAGAGAGACATGGGGGGAGGGAGGGTGAGTGAGGGGGGTGGGGGGAGAGTCGGGAGTGAAAGATTGGGTGGGGGGGAGAAGAGAGAGATAGTGGGAGGAAAAGAGAGACTGTGGGGAGGTGGAGCAGAGAGGGAGAGACAGAGGAGGGGGGGGGAGGGGAAGAGACTGCAACCTGGCGGGGAGAGAGAGAGAGAGAGAGAGAGAGAGAGAGTGTGTGGGGAGGGGGGTGGAAGGGAGGGAGAGAGGGGGGGGGATGGAAGGAGGGAGAGTGTAGAGGGAGGGAGGGAGGGAGGGAGAGAGAGTGTGGGGGGAGGGAGGGAGGGAGAGAGAGAGTGTGGGGGGGGGAAGGGAGGGAGAGAGAGAGGGGGGGGGGGAAGGGAGGGAGAGAGTGGGGGGGGGAAAGGGAGGGAGAGAGTGGGGGGGGGAAGGGAGGGAGAGAGTGGGGGGGGGAAGGGAGGGAGAGAGTGGGGGGGGGAAGGGAGGGAAAGTGTTGTAGGGGGGAAGGGAGGGAGGTAGAGATTGTGGGGGGGAGAGAGGGAGGGAGGGAGGGAGAGAGGGAGAGGGAGAGAGGGGAGGGATAGAGAGAGACTTTGGGGGTCGACATGGTGTGGTAGAGAGAGAGAGGGGCAGGGTGCATGAGGAGAGAGGGGAAAGAGAGGGTTGGCATGGGGCCGGAGGGGGCACGGAGCAGTGGCAGCTGGTGGGGAGATGGGAATGAGAGAGCCCGGGGGGTAGGGGCTGGGTAGGGTGCAATATTCAATGATGGGGCATCGATCTCTGTGGACAATGTGGTCCCAAGCTGCAAAACGTTGACCAGTTCCCGTCACAGTGTGAGAGTGACAATCTGTGCAGCGTAACGACAGAGTCGGTGCTCACGCTCTGCTATACTTTGATTTGCAGGCAAGTGAAGTCCTCTTGTATCCTGGCTCGACAGGCCGCCAACAAAGTGCTCCCTGACTTCGGGTGTGTGATAGGCGAGGAATCGGCTGGCCCTCAGGACCCGGACCTGGGCGTGTTCCGCCTGCCCGCCGGCGACCTTTTCGCGGAGGAGACGACAGTGGTGTGGATGGCGGTCCTTTCCCTGGGCTTTGCCCTGATCTGCGACCCCTGCGAGAACCTAATGCTGGCGGAGAACACCCTGAGATTGCTGGTGAAGTATTTCACGGAGCACTTGAGGCTGCTAGTCCACAGCAACGACGTTGTGCTGAAGACTGACCGAATTGAGGCGATCGTGAATACGTTTTTGCCACACGGGCAGCTGATGTTTATTAACTGTTGCTTCATTCAGAGCCTGGAGAAGGAACTGAATGCTTCTGTGTTCAAATGATGCCGCCTGCTGTTGTCTCGACAGTGCTCTCACTTTCCTGCCAGCTGCTTTTCTCTCTCTAATTTGCTCTCCCGCCCCCCCTGAAGGTGCCAGCCTCTGCTTGTGCATAGTTCAGCCAAGGGGCAGTTCTTTCAATATGAAACTAGGCAAGAAGTATTGACCTGGGGGCGGGGGAGTTTTGTGTGGGGGGGGAGTTTTGTGTGGGGAGGGAGTTGCAACAGATCCAAGCCAAATTCTCTCTCCTCCCATTCAAGTCCCAATGCAGAGACTTGAGCACAAAAATCTAGGCTACTACTCCCAGTGCAGTGCTGAGGGAGCATTGCACTGTCGGAAGTGCCGTCTTTCGGATGAGACGTTAAACCGAGGCCCCGACTGTCCTCAAGTGGGTGTAAAAGATCTCATGGCACTGTTTCAAAGAAGAGCAGGGGAGTTATCTCCAGTGTCCTGGCCAATATTTATCCCTTAATCAACATCACTAAAAACAGATTATCTGGTCATTATCACATTGCTGTTTTTGGGAGCTTGTTGTGCGCAAATTGGCTGCCGCGTTTCCTACATTAAACAGTGACTACCCTTCAAAAAGTGCTTCATTGGCTGTAAAACGTTTTGGTATGTCTGGTGGTCATGAAAGGTGCTATATAAATGCAAGTCTTTTTTCTTTATCTACACTTTCCAATCACTGTGCAGTGATCAGGAACCCCATCTAAAAGATTTTTAAAAAAAAAGTTAACTCGCTATGTTTGGGACTGTTGTGGACTGAGCTTTAGTGCAGGAGCGGCCCATGCTTGTCGGTGCCCTAATAGCCAGATACAAGTTTAAATCCGTGTCCCTATCCATTTTTCACACGTCAAGCAGCCGATACTACCAGCTGCAAGTGTTCAGGCCTAAGGTTTGGGATCCATTTCCAGCCGTCAGCCCCACAAAATTCAGACAGGACAAAACAATGACACAAAAATACAAGGACAAATAGGGCTGAGTTGCCTTGGGATTTATTGTCGGATTGCCAGGGCTTGCAAGCTGTACCTGGGCTCAAGAGCGATAGTTCGGACACCCCAGACTTTAATGTGGGATCAGGTGCTGCTTTACCCAGTTGCCCCACTGGTACAGCTGTCCCTGAGTGTTTTGGAGCACTGCACTGGACATTAGGGGAAATACTATAATGGGAATATTGTGGTAATAGTGCTGAGGTATTGGGACAGTGGAGAACACCACTTCCACTTTGCCCACAGGCTGCGGGTTCCTGGTCTTGGGAGGCTTGGTGGCTCTCCGTGAGGGGGTGGGGGGGAAGAGGTGAAACTGGAAGCAGAGTGAGCTCTCGTTTATTCTCGTGCCCATTTAATGGCCAGCGCAGAGCGGTGTTGGAGCTTTGAGAACCGATTGGCCAGTGGGCGTGTGTTCTGCATGGAGAGATAACAGAAAAAGCTATAGAAATGTGTGAATTCAACTGTGTAAAATCGTGGCAAAATCAATCCAAGGGTTGAATAAAAAATATGGAAAGATATTTAACCTGTGGTGTTTTTACCAATTGTGATTGAAGCTTTAAATGGTTAAAAAGTAAAAAAAAACTTTGGTTTAACAGGATATTGTGCAGTAAGAATATATGTTTCTGATACTCTGGTCTGACTGTGTATATAATCACATCTCCAGTTCCACAATTACATGTCATCCGGCAGTTTACCATTACTGACTCTCCTGTAACTGTCTTCAGCTGTTTCACTGCCTGTACCGCAGTTTTCAATTGAAGCAGTGATGGATTGTTTCCCTATAACCCGTCCTAAAAGTGACTTGAACATAAGAACTAGGAGCAGGAGTAGGCCATTTGGCCCTTCGAGCCTACTCTGCCATTCAATAAGATCATGGCTGATCTGATCTTGGCCTCAACTCCACTTTCCTGCCTGCGCCACATAAGCCTTGATTCCGCGATTGTTCAAAAATCTGTCTACCTCAACCTTAAATATATTCAATGACCCAGCTCTCTGTGGCAGAGAATTTCAATGATTCACAACCCTCAGAGAAGAAATTCCTCCTCATCTCCGTTTTAAATGGGGTGACCCCTTATTCTGAAACTATGCCCCCTAGTTCTAGATACCCCCATGAGGGGAAACATCCTCTGTCGATCTACCCCCTCAGAATCTTCAATGTTTCAATACGATCACCTCTCATTCTTCTAAACTCCAATGAGTAGAGGCCCAACCTGCTCAACCGTCCTTCATAAGACAAACCCCCTTATCTCAAATGAACCATAGTTAACGACTTTGAAAGCAGAGAATAAATTATTTGGATTGAAGCCAATGTTAATGCATGCTGCTGGTCTCCAGATTACGGATTCAAGGATTGAACCCTCTTGCTCTTTATGTCTCAGTACCACACCACAAGGTGTATTTTACCCATTGTGGCACTGAGGACACTCCTGCAGAAGCCTTCCTTTGTTGAGTCAGTAGACTTAGAAGTTTAAATTATGAGGGCAGGTTGCATAAACTTGTCTAGTATTCCCTTGAGTTTAGGAGATTGAGGGGTGACCTGATCGCAGTGGTTAAAATGTTAAAAGGATTCGATACGGAGAAGCTGTTTCCTCTGGTGGAGGAATTGAGAAATAGAAACACAGCAATCTACAGCGCAGAAGGAGGCCATTTTGGCCCATCGTGTCTGCGCCGGCCGACAAAGAGCCACTCGGTCAGCAGCCCAGAAGGTTGCATATAAACCTATGAACAATGGACAGGCAAAGAGCATCTGGCCCAACCAGTCTGCCCAAACACAACTGCGATACCCCATGTATCGCAACATTTTACACTCCGCTCCACCCAGAGCCATGCGATCTCCTGGGAGAGGCAACAAACCAGATAAAAACCCAGGCCAATTGGGGGAAAATTCCTCTTCGACCCACCCAGGTGATCAAAACTAGTCCAGGAGACCACTCTGGTCGTCTTACTTGCCCTGCAGGTTACGGCATTTCAAGTGCCCATCCAAGCATCTTTTAAATGTCGTGAGGGTTTCTGCCTCTACCACCTTTCCAGGCAGTGAGTTCCAGACCCCCACAACCCTCTGCTTGAAGAAGCTTCCCCACCAGTGCCACTCCAGAGACTTGAGCACAAAAATCTAGGCTGACACTCCAGTGCGGTGCTGAGGGAGTGCTGCACTGTCAGGTGCCGTCTGAAACTACCGGATTGTTGTAAAAACCAATCTGGTTCACTGATGTTCACTGATCTGCCGTCCTTACCCGGTCTGGCCTATATGTGACCAGACCCACAGCAATGTGGTTGATTATTAACTGCCCTCTGAAATGGCCTAGCGAGCCGCACAGTTGTCCACTACAAAAAACTGCAGCAGTTCAAGAAGGGGCCTCCACTTTCTCGAGGGCCATTAGGGATGGGCAATAAATGCTGGCCTTGCCAGCGACGCTCACATCCCCCGAATGAATATTTGAAAAAAGTTATGCAAGTAGCTTGCATCTGGCTTTGAGTGAAGTGTTAAGGCGATGCAAAGCAGATACGCAGTAAAATAGATTATATTTTCATTAGCAAGGTAGAATTTTGTGTTGCCTTCTATAGGGGACAGAGTATTGCTGTAGTGCTGTGCAAAACACTTTGAGTTGCTGCAGTGCAGCGAGGCCATCTGCTGGCAGATGTACAGTACAATATCTAAACCACAAAAAGAATTGGGAGAATCGAGGGGTGAGCACAGGAACATTTCGCTGAGGGCTCCAGATGATGTAGTGAACAACAAAAGCTAAGATCGAATGTAAAAAGAGACGGAATAACAAAAGCACACCAGTTGCAGGGGAGGGCTCACCACGGAGTGAGGTGGAAAGAGTGATAGCAGCACTTCCATATTAGGAATTTGACTAGCCCCACTCCAAGAGGCCTGAGCACATAATCCAGGCTGACACTCCAGTGCATACTGAGGGACTGCTACACTGTCAGAGGGGCCGACTTTCAGACAAGACGTTAAACCAAGGCCCCATCTTCACTCTTGAGTGCCATTCTGCAGAAGAGCAGGGGTGTTCTCCCCAGTGTCCTGGCCAGTATTTATCCCTTGTCCAACACCACCAAAACAGATTATCTGGTGACTATCATGTTGCTGTTTGTGGGAGCTTGCTGTGCTCAAATTGGGCTGCTGCATTTCCCACATTACAAAAGTGACTACACTCCAAAAATGATTGTAAAGCACTTTGGGACTTCCTGAGGAAGTGAATAGCGCTATATAAATGCAAGTCATTTTTATTTTAAGAGTGGGAATTTAGCAGTGAGTAATATGGAGGGTAGTTAAGAATATCTAGTATTTTACTCCCTCTTTAACTGAACTTTAAATATGTGCGACTGTATGGAATTAGCATTAACGGACAGCTGGTAGTCATTGGTCAGGTGATCATTGGTCGCTGGTCAAGTGATGTAGCCAAGTTTGCTGATAATACAAAGATGGGTGGGAAAACAAGTTGTGAGGAGGACACAAAGAATCTGCAATGGGATATAGACAGGCTAAGTGAGTGGGCAAAAATTTGGCAGATGGGGTATAATGTGAGAAAATATGAGGTTATCCATTTTGGTAGGAAAAATAAAAATGCAAATTATTATTAAAAGGGGGAGCGATTACAAAATACTGTGGTACAGAGGGACCCTGGGGGTCCTTGTACATGAAACACTAAAAGTTAGCATACAGGTACAGCAAGTAATCAGGAAGGCAAATGGAATGTTGGCCTTTATTGCAAGGGGGATAGAGAATAAAAACAGGGAAGTTTTGCTACAACTGTAGCAATTGGTGAGACCAGACCTGGAGTACTGCATACAGTTTTGGTCTCCATATTTAAGGAGGGATATACTTGCATTGGAGGCAGTTCAGAGAAGGTTACAGAGGTTGGTCCCTGAGATGAAGAAAAGTTGAGCAGGTTGGGCCTATACTCATTGGAGTTTAGAGGAATGAGAGGTGATCTTATTGAAATGTATAAGATACTGAGGGGGCTTGACAGGGTAGATGCATAAAGGATGTTTCCTGTCGTGGGGGAATCGAGAACTAGGGGGCATAGTTTCAGAATAAGGGGCCCCCCATTTAAAACAGAAGTGAGGATTGTAAATCTGTGGAATTCTCTGCCCCAGAGAGCTGTGGAGGGTGGGTCATTGAATATATTTAAGGTGGAGATAGACAGATTTTTGAACGATAAGGGAGTCAAGGGTTATGGGGAGCTGGCAGGAAAGTGGAGCTGAGGCCAAGATCAGATCAGCATGATCTTACTGAATGGCGGAGCAGGCTCGAGGGGCCAAATGGCCTCCTGCTCCTATTTCTTATGTTCATATATGATTGTTGGTCACTGGTCAGGTGATCATTGGTCCATGTTTAGGCCTGACTGAGCAACTGATGCTGGTTTGTGACCTAATTTGGTTGGAGTATGAAACGAGAGCCAGTAAGGGGAGTGAGATGGGAACAGAGTGCGAACAGTGCTTCTACAGTGGGAATCTGGTTAGAGCAGGAAATTCGGAACACCGAGAGGGAGGAGCAGAATCGTTTCATTGAAAGTTAAGACAGTATGAATATCAAGATCTACAATTTAACATTTACAGTGCAGGATAGCAGCACCGGAGAGCACAGTAATTCACAGTTACTGCCAGATGTGGAGGATTTCAGCAGCAGAGGTTAACTCGGACAAAGACATCTGCGGGAAGTGTCTCTCACCTGAGTGGGTGAGGTAGTGTCGTGGTTCTGTTGCTGGATGAGTAAGGCAGAGGCCGGGACCAATAGTCCAGAAATCATGAGTTCAAATCCCACTGTGAGAATTTGAGTTCCGTTTCTGGAAATAAAAAGCTGGTTTCAGTAAAAGTGAGCATGAAGCTGACAGATTGTCGTGAACACACACTGGTTCAGTGATCTCTCAGGGAAGGGAACCTGCCCTCCTTTCCTGGTCTGGCCGATATGGGACAGTTGAAGGCCCTCTGAAGTGGCCCAGCGAGTCACTTAGTTGTATCAAAATCGTGGGCCGCCCCGACCTGTGTAGAACATCACCGCGGGTCAGGGCTATAAATAGAGCTGGAGCATCGGGCTCTGGAACATCGTGGGTTGCCCCGACCTGTGTAGAACATCACCGTGGGTCGGGGCTATAACTACAGCTGGAGCGCCGGGCTCTGGAACATCGTGGGCTGCCTCGACCTGTGCGAGAACACCACTGCAGGTCGAGGCTATAAATAGAGCTGGAGCGCCGGGCCCTGGAACATCATGGGCTGCCTCGACCTGTGTAGAACATCACCGTGGGTCGGGGCTATAACTACAGCTGGAGCGCCGGGCCCTGGAACATCGTGGGCCGCCCCGACCTGTGCGAGAACATCACCGTGGGTCGGGGCTATAAATAGAGCTGGAGCGTCGGGCTCTGGAACACCATGGGCTGCCTCGACCTGTGCGAGAACATCACCGCGGGTCGGGGCTATAAATAGAGCTGGAGCGCCGGGCTCTGGAACATCGTGGGCCGCCCCGACCTATGCGAGAACATCACCGCGGGTCGGGGCTATAACTACAGCTGGAGCGCCGGGCTCTGGAACATCGTGGGCCGCCCCGACCTGTGCGAGAACATCACCGCAGGTCGAGGCTATAAATAGAGCTGGAGCGCTGGGCCCTGGAACATCGTGGCAGAGGTGCGGCGAATGAGGGTACAGGGCCCAGAAGAGCCGAGGGCCCAGGGGCAACACGGACCAGCCCACACTGCGATATGTGTGAGCACTAAGTCCGTGCAGCAGAGCAGGTCTCCAGTTGTCCTGGTTAATCCTTGCCACTGGACCAAGACCTTGCTCTGTCAAGCCTGTGTGGTGGCTGATGTGCAATGGCCACCACAGGTTAAAAACATTCATGCACAGGCATCTTCCACCCCCTCAACTGGAGTTCAGGACTGGAACATCGGGTCCTTCATTGGAACATCTGTGAACTCTCGTGGAAGCAAGTCATCCTCGTTCGAGGGATCGCCTATGATGATGATGATGTATCAACAACAACTTGTATTTATATAGTGCTTTTAATGTAGTGAAACATCCTAAGGCAATTCACAGGCCGGTTATCAAACAATCACTATCACTAATGAAGTAGTACTCGGTAAAATAATGGAACTAAAGGTGGACAAGTCCCCTGGAGCTAATAGCTTGCATCCTAGGGTCTTAAAAGCAGTGGCTGCAGAGATAGTGGATGCATTATAATCTACACAAATTCTCTGGATTCTGGGGAGGTCCCAGTGTTTTTGAAAACCACAAATGTAAATCCCCTATTTAAAAAAGGAGGCAGGCAGAAAGCAGGAAACTATAGACCAGTTAGCCTAACATCTGTCGTTGGGAAAATGCTGGAGTCCGTTACCAAAGAAGCAATAGCAGGACGTTTGGAAAAGCATAATTCAGTCAAGCAGAGTCAGCATGGTTTTATGAAAGGGAAGTCATGTTTGACAAATCTGCTGGAGTTCTTTGAGGATGTAATGAGCAGGGTGAATAAGGGGGGACCAGTGGATGTAGTGTATTTGGATTTCCAGAAGAATTTCAATAAGGTGCCACATAAAAGGTTACTGCACAAGATAAAAAAACACGGAGTTGGGGGTAATATATTAGCATGGATAGATGATTGGCTAACTAACAGAAAATAGAGAACTGGGATAAATGGGTAATTTTCCGGTTGGCAAACAGTAACTAGTGGGGTGCCGCAGGTATCAGTGCTGGGGCCTCAACTATTTACAATCTATATTAATGATTTGGATGAAGGGACTGAGTGTAATGTAACTAAGTTTGCTGATGATACAAAGATGGATGGGAAAGCAAGTTGTGAGGAGGACACAAAAATCTGCAAAAGAATGTGTGCACTCCATATAACTCTGCCTCCTCGGTCTGAGGCTCTGGTTTGTCGAGATCCGCTGTGGATCTGGTGGTTTGCAGGATTAACAGAGTTTGCAACTTGCCTGCACATACGTTGGAGGTGTCCCATTATTCCATAGCCCTTGCAAATGTACCCTTTGAAGCGGCATGAATGGAAACGATGATCACCCCCGCAGCGTCAACAAAATGCTAATGGCTTTGCATTCATCATCATTGATGGTAGAGTCCGAGACATCTGCGGACATGCAGCTGCAGGCATGTGGGGCCTGCCCTGTACGTTGCAATTTGAAAACAACATCACTTTGTTCACAGTACTTGTAGTAGCACTCGCGTGCTGAGAGATTTGCTTAGTATTGTCACTGGTGGCGATAAACGCCTGGGCTATCGCTATGGCCTTACTTAAGGTTGGAGTCTCTACAGTCAAAAGTTTGCGAAGTATCACTTCATGACCAATGCCAAGTACAAAAAAGTCTCTGAGCATATGCTCCAAATGTCCTTCAAATTTGCAATGTCCTGCAAGGCGTCTTAGCTCGGCGACATAGCTCGCCACTTCCTGACCTTCAGACCTTTTGTAGGTGTAGAACCGGTACCTCGCCATCAGAACGCTTTCCTTCAGGTTCAGATGATCCCGGACCAGTGTGCACAAATCATCGTACAATTTCTCTGTGGGTTTCGCTGGAGGAAGCAGATTTTTCATGAGGCTATATGTTGGTGCCCCGCAAACGGTGAGAAGGATCGCCTGTAGAGACCCCAACCTTAAGTAAGGCAATAGCGATAGCCCAGGTGTTCATTGCCACCAGTGACAATACTAAGCAAATCTCTCAGCACACGAGTGCTACGACAAGTACTGTGAACAAAGTGATGTTGTTTGGCAGTGTTTGCTTCTCCTTCCAGCTCGTTGGCCATGAAGTATTTGTCGAGTCGCTGCATGAAGGTTTCCCAATCATCTCCCTCTGAGAATTTCTCTAGGATGGCCACTGTTCTCTGCATCATTGGGTTCGTCATCTGTATCCCGTTGCCAGTTGTTGTGTATGAATAAAGAGGCCGAGTGAATACTTTGAGCTCAAAGTAAAGTGTGACCGTAGTCTTTTATTGCAGTCTGTGAGGCCTCCTTAAGTACCTGTGCTCCCAAGAGATTGTGGGATCCCTTGGGACTCCAGGGGATGAGCCCTCTGGTGGCTGTACAAAGTAAATACAAGTCCACTTATGTTCTAAAATCAGGAGCTATTAGAGCAGTTGACCAAAAGCTTGCTCAGTGAGGTAAGTTTTAAGGAACATCCTAAAGGAGAAGAGAGGTGGTGCGGTTTAGGAAGGAAATTCCAGAGCTTAGGAACTTGGCAGCTGAAGGCACAGCTGCCAATGGTGGAGCAATTAAAATCGGGGATGCACATGAGGCCAGAATTGGGGGAGCACAGAGATCTCTGAGGGTTGTGGGGCTGGAGGAGGTTACAGAGTGTGGTCAGTGCTTCAATGCTGAGGATGTTGGCCTGGTTGAGGACGCTACTGTTGGTGCGTCTGTCCTCCCGGGAGTTTTATAGGATCTTACGGAGGCATCGTTGGTAGTATTTCTCCAGCGACTTGAGGTGTCTACTGTACATGGTCCAAGTCCTACGTTTGAAGACCAGGCCCTCAAAACTGCCACCAAGCTCATGGTCTACAGGGCTGTAATAATACTCGCCCTCCTGTATGGCTCAGAGACAGGGACCATGTACAGTATATAGACACGGAGCCATGGTGGGAGGGACGACAGGTTGTTTCCTTTGGCCAAAGTGTCTAGAACTCGGAGTCACAGTCTCAGGATAAGGGATAGGCAATTTAAGACAGAGATGAGGAGGAATTTCTTCACTCAGTGGGTTGTGAATCTTTGAACCAATTCTCTGCCCCAGAGAGCTGTGGATGCTGAGTCTGAATATGTTCAAGGCTGTGACAGATAGATTTCTGGAGTTTAGGGGAATCAAGAGATATGGAGATCGGGCAGGAAAATGTTGAGGTTGACAATCAGCCATGATCTTATTGAATGGCGGAGCAGGCTCGAGGGGCTGGATGGCCCTATTTCAAATATTCTTATTGTTGCGTATCTGTAAAGCATGCACTCCCATGTTCTGCCACCAGGATCCCTTGGGAGCACTGTATATAAGCCGGCCCCTAAGGCCTGTTCCTCCGTCTGGAGTGTCTTAATAAAGACCGAGGTTACTGTTACTTTAACCTCCCTGTGTGCAGCCTCATCTGTGTTAGGAACATAATAACTGGCAAGGACTATATGAATCCAACGCAAAGATGCAGCAAACTGTGGGTACCCTGGAGAAGTACTCGGAGGGTGAGGACTGGGAAGCCTATGTCGAATGGCTAGACCAGTACTTTGTAGCCAATGAGCTGGGCGGAGAAGGAAGCACTGCAAAAAGGAGAGCGGTCCTCCTCCAGTCTGCGGGACACCGACCTACAGCCTCATGGAGAATCTTCTGACTCCGGCGAAACCCACAGATAAGTCATATAAGGAGCTGTGTACACTGGATCGGGAGCATCTTAACCCGAGGGAGAGCGTGCTGATGGCAAGGTATCGGTTCTACACGTGCCAGCGATCTGAAGGTCAGGAAGTGGCGAGCTACGTCGTCGAGCTAAGGCGACTTGCAGGGCAATGTGAGTTTGATGGCTACCTGGAGCAGATGCTAAGAGACTTTTTTGAACTGGGCATTGGCCACGAGACCATCCTACGAAAAATTTTGACTGTAGAGACACCGACCCTCAGTAAGGCCATTGCGATAACACAGGCGTTTATGTTCACCAGTGATAACACCAAACAAATCTCTCAGTACACAAGTGCGAGCAATGTTCAGAAATTAACTGGAACTGTGTCTGCGAGCAGAAATGTACAGGGCAGAAACCACGAGTCTGCAACTGCCAGCAGGCCTCAGGTGACCCAGATGACTCAGAGTCCGCAACAAATGATGAATGCAAGGCAATTCACATCTTGTTGGCGTTATGGAGGCTTCCATTCAGCCTATTCATGCCGCTTCAAATGGTATGTTTGCAAGAGCTGTGGAACAATGGGACACCTCCAACGAGCTTGCAGACGAGCTGCAAGCTCTTCAAAACCTGCTAACCACCACGTGGCAGAGAAAGATCGGTCCATGGTGGATCAAAGCAATTTCGAGCCTCAGAGAGAGGAGGCAGATGCTGAAGTACACGGGGTCCACTTATAATGCTAAATGTAAAATTGAATGGCTTACCCGTAGCCATGGAACTGGACACAGGCACTAGCCAATTCAACATGAGTAAAAAGATGTTTGAGAGACTGGTGCAACAAGGCACTCAGACCAGCCCTGAGCCCCATCCACACGAAACTGAGAACGTACACCAAAGAGCTCATCACTGTCCTGGGCAGCGCCATGGTCAAGGTCACCTACGAGGGCACGATGCATGAACTGCCACTCTGGATTGTCATGGGCGATGGCCCCTCACTGCTTGGAAGGAGCTGGCTGGGCAAAATCCGCTGGAACTGGAATGACATCCGAGCGCTATCACATGTCGGTGAGGCCTCATGTACCCAGGTTCTTAACAAATTTCCTTCCCTTTTTGAGCCAGGCCTTGGAAACTTTTCCGGGGCGAAGATACGCATCCACTTGGTCCCAGAGGCATGACCCATTCACCACAAGGCGCGAGCGGTACCTCACATGATGAGAGAGAGAGTGGAAATCGAGCTGGACAGGCTGTAACGCGAGGGCATCATCTCCCCAGTGGAATTCAGTGAGTGGGCCAGCCCAATTGTTCCAGTACTCAAAAGTGATGGCACGATCAGGATTTGCAGCGATTATAAAGTAACTATTAATCGTTTCTCGCTACAGGACCAATACCCGCTACCTAAGACAGATGATCTATTTGCGATGCTGACAGGAGGCAAGACGTTCACCAAGCTTGACTTGACTTCGGCCTACATGACGCAGGAGCTGGAGGAGTCTTCGAAGGGGCTCACATGCATCAACACGCACAAGGGACTGTTCATCTACAACAGCTGCCCGTTGAGAATTCGGTTGGCTGCAGCGATCTTCCAGAGATACATGGAGAGCCTACTCAAGTCGGTACCATGCATGGTGGTTTTTCAGGACGACATATTGGTCGGGACACCGTCGAGCACCTACAAAACCTGGAGAAGGTCCTCCAGCGACTGGATTGCGTAGGGCTGTCGCTGAAGAGGTCGAAATGCACCTTCATGGCAACAGAAGTGGAGTTTTTGGGGAGAAAGATCGCGGCGGACGGCATTCGACCCACAGACGCCAAGACAGAGGCTATCAGGAACGTGCCTAGGCCACAGAATGTCACGGAGCTGCGGTCGTTCCTGGGACTCCTCAGCTATTTTGGTAACTTCCTACCAGGGTTAAGCACCCTTTTAGAGCCCCTACATGTGTTATTGCGCAAAGGTGAGAACTGGGTATGGGGAAAAAAAACAAGTAATTGCTTTTGAGAAAGCCAGAAACATTTTATGCTCCAACAAACTGCTTGTATTGTATAACCCGTGTGAAAGACTTGTGCAAGCATGTGATGCGTCGTCATACGGAGTCGGGTGTGCATTACAACAAGCTAACGTTGCGGGGAAGTTGCAACCTGTCGCCTATGCCTCCAGGAGCTTGTCTAAGGCCGAGAGGGCCTACAGCATAATTGAGAAAGAGGCATTAGCGTGTGTGTTCAGGGTAAAGAAAATGCATCAGTAACTGTTTGGCCTCAGATTTGAACTGGAAACCGATCACAAGCCCCTCATATCCCTGTTCGCTGAAAACAAGGAGATAAATAGTAATGTTTCAGCCTGCATAGAAAGGCGGGCACTTGCGCCATCAGCTTATAACTATACCATCCACCACAGGTCAGGCACCGAGAACTGTGCGGATACTCTCAGTCGGCTAGCATTGCCCACCTCGGGGTGGAAATGGCGCAGCCTGCAAATCTGTTGATGGTGGCACAGCCCGCAGACTTGTCGATGGTCATGGAAGCATTTGAAAATGATAAATCACCTGTCACGGCCCGTCCGATTAGGACTTGGACCAGCCAAGATCTTCTGCTGTCCCTCGTAAAAGACTGTGTGCTGCATGGGAACTGGGCCAGAATCCCCGTTGAAATGCAAGAGCTAATCAAGCCATTCCAGCGGCGAAAGGACGAGCTGTCTATTCAGGCAGACTGTCTGTTGTATGGGTAACCGCGTAGTGCTACCCAAAAAGGGCAGGGAGACGTTCATCTCGTATCTCCACAGCACACACCCGGGTATAGTAATGATGAAAGTGATAGCCAGATCCCACGTGTGGTGGCCCGGTATCAACTCTGACTTAGAGTCCTGTGTACGGCAATGCCGCGTGTGTGCTCAGTTGAGCAACGCGCCCAGAGAGGCACCACTAAGTTTGTGGTCCTGGCCCTCCAGGCCATGGTCGAGGATCCATGTCGACTATGCGGGCCCATTTCTCGGTAAAATGTTCCTGGTGGTGCTGGATGATTTTTCAAAATGGATTGAATGTGAAATAATGTCGGGAAGCACTGCCACCACCACCATTGAAAGCCTGAGGGTCACGTTTGCCACCCACGGCCTGCCTGACATACTGGTCAGTGACAACGGGCCATGTTTCACCAGTGCCAAATTTAAAGAATTCATGACCCACAATGGGATCAAACATGTCACCTCGGCTCAGTTTAAACCAGCCTCCAATGGGCAGGCAGAGCAGGCAGTACAAACAATCAAACAGAGCCTTAAATGAGTCACAGAAAGCTCACTCCAAATTTGCTTGTCCCGAGTACTGCTCAGCTACCGCACAAGACCCCTCTCGCTCACAGGGGTGCTCCCGGCTGAGCTACTCATGAAAAGGACACTTAAAGCCAGACACTTGCTGGTTCACCCTAACCTGCATGATCAGGTAGAGAGCAGGCAGCAGCAACAAAATGTAAACGATGGTCACGCCACTGTGTCACGGGAAATTGAGCTGAGTGACTCTGTGTATGTGCCAAACTATAGACATGGTCCCAAGTGGATCGCGGGCACGGTGATAGCTAAAGAAGGGAGTAGGGTGTTTGTAGTCAAACTAGACAATGGACAAATTTGCAGAAAGCACCTGGACCAAACGAGGCTGCGGTTTACAGACTGCCCTGAACAACCCACAGCAGATACCACCTTTTTCGAGCCAACAACACACACCGAAAGTATCAACGACACCACCCCGGACCAGGAATTTGAACCCATCATGCCCAACAGCCCAGCAAGGCCAAGCTCACCCAGCAGCCCTGCAGGGCCAACAACACGCCAGCCCAGCGAGGGCACAGCCAACACACCACAACAGACATTTGTATCGAGGTGGTCCACCAGGGAAAGAAAGGCTCCCGACCGCCTCACCTTGTAAATAGCTTTCACTTTGACTTTGGGGGGCGAGTAATATTGTGTATCTGTAAAGCATGCACTCCCATGTTCCGTCACCAGGGAGCGCATCCCCTGAAGTCCCAAGGGATCCCAGGAGGTCTGTACCTCACTCTGGAGTGTCTTAATAAAGACTGAGGTCACTGTTACTTTAACTTCCCTGTGTGCAGTCTCATCTGTGTTAGGAACACAATACTTATGTTCTTGTATAACCAAAAGGTTTTTGGGAAATAAATGGACTTTTGAAGATGATGAGAGCAGTAGAAAAGTGAAGCATGCTGGGAAAGAACAGGCGTCTTTGGACCTATCGTCCCCAAAGCTATCCATTACTGGGGCTTTCCTCACCTCATGTCTGTTCAGGACTAATTGTTAAAGATTGATTGCTATGATTAGTCAAAAACTCCATTATCATTGTATCTTGTGACTACCAGGATTGCAGAAGATGAACTAGATGGACCTCAGTCATTTTATCATCCAGCAATTCTAATAGATTAGGTGTGGAGCTCCAAATAGTACAGCTCACGCAGCTAGCGCTACCCTGTGAACGCTGGGGTAAAGGGAGGGTTTCACAGAGGGCCAATGTCAGAGTGTGGGAGGCTTGGGGAAGCTACAAAGATAGGGGGAAACAAGTATCTTAAGAGATTGTTAAAAAATTGTTTATGGGATGTGGGCATTGCTGGCATGGCCAGCATTTATTGCCCATCCCTAATTACCCCTTCAGAAGGTGATGGTGAACTGCCTTCTTGAACCGCTGCAATCTGTGTGGTGAAGGTGCTCCCACAGTGCTGTTAGGGAGGGAGTTCCAGGATTTTGATCCAGTGACAATGAAGGAAAGGCGATATATTTCCAAGTCAGGATAGTGCGTAACTTGGAGGGGAACATGGAGACGATGATGTTCCCATGCACCTGCTACCCTTGTCCTTCTAGGTGGTAGAGGTCGTGGATTTGGGAGGTGCTGCCGAAGAAGCCTTAGTGAGTTGCTGCAATGCATCTTGTAGATGGTACACATTGCAGCCACGGTGCGCCGGTTTTGGAGGGAATGATTGTTGAAGATGGTGGATGGGGAGCCAATCAAGTGGGCTGCTTTGTCCTGGATGATGTCGAGCTGCTTGAGTGTTGTTGGAGCTGCACTCATCTAGGCAAGTGGAGAATATTCCATCACACTCCTGACTTGTGCCTTGTAGATGGTGGAAAGGCTTTGCGGAGTCAGGAGTTGAGACACTTGCTGCAGAATACCCAGCCTCTGACCTGCTCTTGTAGCCACAATATTTATGTGGCTGGTCCAGTTAAGTTTCTGGTCAATGGTGACCCCCAGGATGTTAATGGTGTGAGATTTGATGATTATAATGCCATTGAACGTGAAGGGGAGGTGCTGAGACTCACTCTTGTTGGAAAAGGTCATTTCCCGGCACTTGTGTGGTGTGAATGTTATTTGCCATTTATCAGCCCAAGTCTGAATGTCATCCAGGTCTTGCTGCATGGACTGCTTCATTTTTTGAGGAGTTGCGAATGGAACTGAACACTGTGCAATCATCAGCGAACATCTCTACTTCTGACATGATGGAAGGAAGTTCATTTGATGAAGCAGCTGAAGATGGTTGGGCCTAGGACACTGCCCAGAGGAACTCCTGAAGCGAGTTGTCATGGTGCATATAGGTACCAACTATATAGGTAAAAAAAACGGGATGAGGTCCTACAAGAAGAATTTAGGGAGCTAGGAGCTAAATTAAAAAGTAGGACCTCAAAAGTAGTAATCTCAGGATTGCTACCAGTGCCACGTGCTAGTAAGAGTAGGAATCGCAGGATAGCTCAGATGAATACATGGCTTGAGGAGTGGTGCAGAAGGGAGGGATTCAAATTCCTGAGACATTAGAACTGGTTCTGGGGCAGATGGGACCAGTACAAACCGGACGGTCTGCACCTGGGCAGGACCGGAACCAATGTCCTAGGGGGAGTGTTTGCGAGTGCTGTTGGGCAGGGGTTAAACTAATATGGCAGGGGGATGGGAACCTATGCAGGGAGACAGAGGGAAGTAGAATGGGGGCAGAAGCAAAAGATAGAAAGAAGAAAAGTAAAAGTGGAGGGCAGAGAAACCCAAGGCAAAAAGCAAAAAGAACCAAATTACAGCAAAATTCTAAAGGGGCAAAGTGTGTTAAAAAGACAAGCCTGAAGGCTCTGTGCCTCAATGTGAGGAGTATTTGTGATAAGGTGGATGAATTAACTGCGCAGGCAGCAAGTAACGAATATGATATAATTGGCATCACGGAGACATGGCTCCAGGGTGACCAAGGCTGGGAACTCAACATCCAGGGGTATTCAACATTCAGGAAGGTTAGACAGAAAGGAAAAAGAGGCAGGGTGGCGTTGCTGTTTAAAGGGGAAATTAATGCAATAGTAAGGAGGGACATTAGCTTGGATGATGTGGAATCGGTATGGGTGGAGCTGCGGAATATGAAAGGGCAGAAAACGCGAGTGGGAGTTGTGTACAGACCACCAAACAGAAGTACTGAGGTTGGGGACAGCATCAAACAAGAAATTAGGGATGTGTGCAATAAAGGTACAGCAGTTATCATGGGTGACTTTAATCTACACATTGATTGGGCTAATCAAACTGGTAGAAATGCGGTGTAGGAGAATTTCCTGGAGTGTATTAGGGATGGTTTTCTAGACCAAAATGTCGAGGAACCAATTAGAGGGCGGTCCAACCTAGACTGGGTGATGTGTAATGAGAAAGGACTAATAGCAATCTTGTTGTGCGAGGCCCCTTGGGGAAGAGTGACCATAATATGGTAGAATTCTTCATTAGGATGGAGAGTGACACAGTTAATTCAGAGATTAGGGTTCTGAACTTAAGGAAAGTTAACTTTGATGGTATGAGACGTGAATTGGCTAGAATAGACTGGAAAATGATACTTAAAGGGTTGATGGTGGATAGGTAATGGCAAACATTTAACAATCACATGGATGAACTTCAACAATTGTACATTCCTGTCTGGAGTAAAAATAAAACGGGGAATGTGGCTCAACCGTGGCTAACAAGGGAAATTAAGGATAGTGTTGAATCCAAGGAAGGAGCATATAAATTGGCCAGAAAAAGCTGCAAACCTGAGGACTGGGGGAGTTTTGTAATACAGCAGAGGAGGACAAAGAGTTTACTTAGCGGGGGAAAATAGAGTATGAGAGGAAGCTTGCTGGGAACATAAAAACTGATTGCAAAAGCTTCTATAGATATGTGAAGAGAAAAAGATTAGTGAAGACAAACATAGGTCCCTTGTAGTCAGATTCAGGTGAATTTATAATGGGGAACAAAGAAATGGCCGACCAGTTGAACAAATACTTTGGTTCTGTCTTCACAAAGGAAGACACAAATAACCTTCCGGTAATATTAGGGGATAAAGGGTCCAGTGAGAAGGAGGAACTGAAGGAAATCCTTATTAGGTGGGAAATTGTGTTAGGGAAATTGATAGGATTGAAGGCCAATAAATCCCCGGGGCCTGATAGTCTGCATCCCAGAGTACTTAAGGAAGTGGCCCTAGAAATAGTGGATGCATTGGTGATCATTTTTCAACAGTCTATCGACTTTGGATCAGTTCCTATGGACTGCAGGGTAGCTAATGTAACACCACTTTTTAATAAAGGAGGGAGAGAGAAAACGGGTAATTATAGACTGGTTAGCCTGACATTAGTAATGGGGAAAATGTTGGAATCAATTATTAAAGATGAAATAGCAGCACATTTGGAAAGCAGTGACAGGATCGGTCCAAGTCAGCATGGATTTATGTAAGGGAAATCATGCTTGACAAATCTTCTAGAATTTTTTGAGGATGTAATTGGACTTTTAAAAGGCTTTTGACAAGGTCCTACACAAGAGATTGGTGTGCAAAGTTAAAGCACACGGTATTGGGGGTAATGTACTGACGTGGATAGACAACTGGTTGGCAGACAGGAAGCAGAGAGTCGGGATAAACTGGTCTTTTGCAGAATGGCAGGCAGTGACCAGTGGGGTGCCGCAGGGCTCAGTGCTGGGACCCCAGCTATTTGCAATATACATTAATGATTTAGATGAAGGAATTGAGTGTAATATCTGCAAGTGTGCAGATGACACTAAACTGGGTGGCGATGTGAGCTGTGAGGAGGATGCTAAGAGGTTGCAGGGTGACTTGGACAGGTTAGGTGAGTGGGCAAACGCATGGCAGATGCAGTATAATGTGGATAAATGTGAGTTTATCCACTTTGGGGGCAAAAACACGAAGGCAGAATATTATCTGAATGGCGGCAGGTTAGAAAAAGGGGAGGTGCAATGAGACCTGGGTGTCATGGTACATCAGTCATTGAAAGTTGGCATGCAGGTACAGCAAGCTGTGAAGAAGGCAAATGGCATGTTGGCCTTCATAGCTAGGGGATTTGAGTATAGGAGCAGGGAGGTCTTACTGCAGTTGTTCAGGGCCTTGGTGAGACCTCACCTGGAATATTGTGTTCAGTTTTGGTCTCCTAATCTGAGGAAGGATGTTCTTGCTATTGAGGGAGTGCAGCAAAGGTTCACCAGACTGATTCTCGGGATGGCAGGACTGACATACGAGGAGATACTGGATCGACTGGATAAGGGGTAAGCCATTTAGGACTGAGATGAGTAGAAACCTCTTCACTCAGAGAGTTGTTAACCTGTGGAATTCCTTACCGCAGAGAGTTGTTGATGCCAGTTCATTGGATGTATTCAAGAGAGAGTTAGATATTGCCCTTACGACTAAAGGGATCAAGGGGTATGGAGAGAAAGCAAGAAAGGGGTACTGAGGTGAATGATCAGCCATGATCTTATTGAATGGCAGTGCAGGCTCGAAGGGTCGAATGGCCTACTCCTGCACCTATTTTCTTTGTTTCTATGTTTCTATGTTTCCGAGGCTGAGATAATTGTCCTCCAACAACCACAACCATCTTCTATTGTGCTAGGTATAACTCCAGCCAGTGCAGAGTTTTCTCCCTGATTCCCATTGACTTCAATTTTACTTGGGCTCCTTGATGCCACACTCAGTCAAATACTGCCTTAATGTCAAGGGCAGTCACTCTTCTTGAACCACTACAGTCCGTGAGATGAAGGTACTGTTCAGTGCTGTTAGGGAGGGAGTTCGACGAATTGGACCCAGCAATGATGAAGGAACAACGATATATTTCCAAATCAGGATGATGTGTGACTTCGAAGGGAACTTGGAGGTGATGGTGTTCCCATGTGCCTGCTGCCCTTGCCCTTCTAGGTGGTAGCGGTCGCGGGTTTGGGAGGTGCTGCCAAAGAAGCCTTGGCGAGTTGCTGCAGTACATCTTGTAGATAGTGCACACTGCAGCCACGGTGCACCGGTGGTGGAGGGAGTGAATGTTTATCAGCATCATAGGCAATCCCTTGAAGCGAGGATGACTTGCTTCCATGCCAAAAAGGGATGAGTTCCCAGATGTTTCAATGAAGGACCTAATATTCCAGGTAACGAACGACATCATGAAGGGTGGCTGATGCCTGTGCGTGGATTTTTTTAACGTGCGGTGGCAGTTGCACTCCAGCCCACCACACAGGCTTGACAGAGCTAGGTCTTGGTTCAGTGGCACAGGTGACCCAAGCCTAACTGGAGACTTGCTCTGCTGCACAGACCGAGCGCGCACACATATCGCAGTGTGGGCTGGCCCATGCTGCCCCTGGGCCCTCGCCTCTTCTGGGCCCCAGATTCACGCCTTTCCTGGGCCCCGGTCACTTCCCTCTACGGACTCTTGCTGCTCCTTCGCCCCTCCTGCTGTGCCTGACTGAACTGCAGTCAGCGACCTGGCTTCGCAGCCGTCGCCCTCCTGCAGTGGTATACCGCCGCACACTGCTCCCGCCAATGGCCCCGGCCTGCTGATGGTCTTGCAGGCAGGGAGCGTGCCGATTTCCGGGCTGGGCTGCCGCACTCTGCTCCCTCCAATGGCCCCGGCCTGATGGGGCAGATAGGATGCCAATCAAGCGGGCTGCTTTGTCCTGGATGGTGTCGAGCTTCTCGAGTGTGTTGGAGCTACACTCATCCAGGCAAGTGGAGAGTATTCCATCACACTCCTGACTAGTGCCTTGTAGATAGTGGAAAGGCTTTGGGGAGTCAGGAGGTGAGTCACACGCCGCAGAATACCCAGCCTCTGATCTGCTCTATTGCCACAGTATTTGTGTGACTGGTCCAGTTAAGTTTCTGGTCAATGGTGACCCTCAGGATGTTGATGGGAATGTTAAGGGGCGACAGTTAGACTCTCGCTTGTTGGAGATAGTCATTGCCTGGCACTTGTGTGGCGAAAATGTTGCTTACCACTTATCAGCCCAAGCCTGAATGTCGTCCAGGTCTTGCTGCATGTGGGCATGGACTGCTCCATTATCTGAGGAGTTGCGAATGGCACTGAACATTGATTTGAAGCTGAAGATGTGATTGTAGCAGTCCAACCTCCGATATGTGCTAACCATGTGACATCAGAAGTGTCTGCCGTGGCTCAGTAGGTAGCACCCTTGCCTCTGAGTCAGAAGGGTATGGGTTCAAGTCCCACTCCAGAGACTGGAGCACATAAATCTAGGCTGACACTGCAGTGTTGCCAGGAGCAAATGGAGCACATATGGTGGAAAGAGCGTGTGACAAACCAGAACTTCAACCAATGTCCTTTCAACCACCATCTGTCCAACCTGCGAAAAAGACTGTAATTCCCCCATTGGACTTTTCAGTCTCCTGAGAACTCATTTTTAATGTGCAAGCAAATCATCCTCGACTCCAAGGGACTATATATGATGATGATGAGTGCTGAAGGAGTGCTATCTTTCGGATGAGACGTTCTGAGGAAGGACGATCTTGCTATTGCAGCGAAGGTTCACCAGACTGATTCCCGGGTTGGCAGGACTGAAATATGAAGAGAGACTGGATCGACTGGGCCTATATTCACTGGAGTTTAGAAGGATGAGAGGGGATCTCATAGAAACATATAAAATTCTGACGGGACTGGACAGGTTAGATGCAGGAAGAATGTTCCCGATGTTGGGGAAGTCCAGAACCCGGGGACATAATCTAAGGATAAAGGGTAAGCCATTTAGGACTGAGATGAGGAGAAACTTCTTCACTCAGAGAGTTGTTAACCTGTGGAATTCCCTACCGCAGAGAGTTGTTGATGCCAGTTCTTTGTATATATTCAAGAGGTAGTTAGGTATGGCCCTTACGGCTAAAGGGATCAAGGGTATGGAGAGAAAGCGGGAAAGGGGTACTGAGGGAATGATCAGCCATGATATTGAATGGTGGTGCAGGCTCGAAGGGCCGAATGAACTAATCCTGCACCTATTTTCTATGTTTCTATGAGATGTCAGACCAAGGCTCAGTCTGCCCTCTCAAATGGACGTAAAAGATCCTATTGCAGCTATTCAGAGAAGAATAGGGGAGTTATCCCCGGTGTCCTGGCCAATATTATCTGGTCATTATCACATTACTGTTTGTGGGAGCTTGCTGTGTGCATATTGGATGCCGCGTTTCCTACATTACAACAGTGACTATACTCTAAAAGTACTTCATTGGCTGTAAAGTGCTTTGAAACATCTGGTGGTTGTGAAAGGCTCTTTATAAATGTAATTCTTTCTTTCTTTATATTATCAGTTACACAGCCGAGACCTATCAGATCTCAAGTCTTAGTAAGCCCACAGTTGGGGCGTTTGGTGTAGTTTTGGACTCCGCACTATAGGAAGAATATTGAGGTAGGAGAGAGGATATGGTGCAGACTCACGATGTCGCTGCCTGGAATGAGGAAATAGAAATACTAAGAAAGACTTGAAAAACTGTGGGGGGGCGGGGTGGGGGTGGGGGTGGTATAAAGAATCTGGGTATCTTGGTCAGCGATAAAGATTCGGGTCGGAATGATGTGCGACTTGGAGGGGAGCGTGGAGGTGATTATTGAGATTTGGGCATCTCTAGCAAGGCCCATCACTAGTTGCCCTTGATAATGCCCCTGTGAAGTGCCTCGGGGCGCTTTATTACGTCAAAGGCAGAAGTTGCTTCGCTGGTGTTCCCAAGCACCCCGTTGCCCTTGCCCTTCAGAAGAATGAGAGATGATCTTTTTGAAACTTACAAGATAATAAGGGGGCTCGAAAAGGTGGATGTAGAGAGAATATTTCCACTCATAGGGGAAACTAAAACTAGGGGACATAGTCTCAGAGTAAGGGGCCGCCCATTTCAAACTGAGATGAGGAGGAATTTCTTCTCTCAGAGGGTTGTAAATCTGTGGAATTCTCTGCCCCAGAGAGCTGTGGAGGCTGGGTCATTGAATATATTTAAGGCAGGGATGGACAGATTTATGAGAGATAAGGGAACAAAGGGGTTATGGGGAGCGGACAGCGAAGTGGAGCTGAGTCTCTGATCGGATCAGCCATGATCTTATTGAATGGCGGAGCAGGCTCGAGGGACCAAATGGCCTACTCCTGCTCCTATTTCTTATGTTCTTATGTTCTTCTGGCTTCTGGAGGTCGTGGGTTCGGGAAATCCATGAGCCGATTTCCCGGATTGGAGGACATATTTCTTTAATGAGCTGCCCACCATCCTGTTGCCTGCTTCCATGAACTCAGGACACATTTATGGAGTCAGTAAATTCTCAGCTGTTCAGACACTGGATTATCGGAATAGAAGCCACATTGCTTCAACGAATTCCTGGCAGTCAGGTTGTCCTGAAGCCCATCTGCAGACATTTCAGGATGCATTTATATATTTAATTGCTGCACCAGCTGTCTCGCATTGAGGTTTGGAGGTTGTATTTATTTAAATAATTTGTAACCAGCCCCAAAAGTTCCATTATTTTTTAAAGCCGCTCAAATATAACGGGGTAGAAATTGATAAGCGTGGCGCCTATTTTTCGGACATTAAACAATTTAGCAATTTAGCAATGGGGCAGCCTGCACACCGGCTGATGTTACCAATCCCTTGGGACTGTCCTGGAGTCTCCAGGAATTAAACATTAGCCTCCAGGACACTGCTGCGAGCAACATAGGAACATTATTGGCCGTTCAGCCCCTCAAGCCTGTTCCGTCATTCAGTGAGGCCATGGCTGATGAGTACAAGATCCTGCAAATCCCCTGGGAGGACAGACGCACCAACGTTAGCGTCCTCGATCAGGCCAACATCCCTAGCATCGAAACACTGACCACACTTGATCAGCTCCACTGGGCAAACCACATTGTTCGCATGCCCGACACGAGACTAACTCCCAAAGCAAGTGCTCTACTCGGAATTCCTACACGGCAAACGAGCCAAAGGTGAGCAGAAGAAACGTTACAAGGACACCCTCAAAGCCTCCCTGATAAAGTGCGACATCCCCACTGACACCTGAGAGTCCCTGACCAAAGACCGCCCTAAGTGGATGAAGTGCGTCCGGGAAGGCGCTGAGCATCTCGAGTCTCATCGCCGAGAGCATGCAGAAATCAAGCGCAGGCAGCGGAAGGAGCGTGCGGCAAACCTGTCCCACCCACCCCTTCCCACAACTACTATCTGTCCCACCTGTGACAGAGACTGTGGTTCTCATATTGGACTGTTCAGCCACCAAGGACTCATTTTAAGAGTGGAAGCAAGTCTTCCTCGATTCCGAGGGACTGCCTATGATGATGATAATCTGTATCTTGATTCCATCCACCCGCCTTGGCTCCATACCCTTTTACACTCTCACCCAGCCAAAATCTAACAATCTCAGATTTAATATTATTAACTGAGCTACAATCTACTGCTTTTTGTGGGAGAAAGCTCCACACTTTTTTCTATTGTTCGTTCCTGGGATGGGGTCGTGGCTGGCAAGGCCAACATTTATTGCCCGTCCCTCGAGAAGGTGGTGGTGAGTGGCTTGGCTAAGTCATTTCAGAGTCAACCAACATTTGCTGTGGGTCTGGAGTCACATGAAGGCCAGACCGGGTAAGGACAGCAGATTTCCTTCCCTAAAGCATCTTAGTGAACCAGTTGGGTTTTTACGACAATCCGGTAGTTTCATGGGGGTAGACTTTCCCTGAAGGCCCTCAACGACCGACTGCCCGCTGAGAAGAACCACTAACGTTCGGTGAGTAACGCTGGCGAGAATTTCCATTGTTATGTTTAAAGTAATTAAAACTAATCGCCCGGCGAGAAAATGGGCGTTGCAACACTCATTGTCGGCTGTTTTCTCGGCAGTTAAGTGGAAAGTTAGTAACATGGGTGGTCGTTACTGGAATGGGCGGTAAGTACTAAAATTTAGTCCGAGGCTGCGGTTGGGCCTAGGGAGGGGGGAAAACTTAAAAAAATAAAAATTTTCAATAAAAAAAAGCACGTATAAAATATTCCCAAGACACTTTTATACCTAATCGCCATTTTGAAATTAAAAAGTAAATAAATAATCTTTCACTGACCTTTCTCTGCAGGGTGCCCCCTTACCGCCCTGTTTAAGCAGCTTTTACAGGGCGGGTCTCTCGGCAATCTGGATGCCGGGGGTTGAGCCCAAACTTACGCCCTGGCTGTTGTTCTCGGCGTTGCACGTGGGCAGATTGGTCCCGATGGGCGACTTCAGATGTGGGCGACACCATGAAGAAACTAAAGTGGAAACTTTGGCCGGGCGGAAAAACAGCTGTAATGCCGAGAAATTCGGCAACAATGAAGGCGAAAGTCTAGCTCATGGTCACCATTAGTGATACTAGCTTTTTTATTTGAGATTTAATTAACAGAATTTAAATTTCCCCAGCTGCCGTGGTGGGATTTGAACTCATGTCTCTGGATCATTCGCCCAGGCCTCTGGATTCCTAGTTCAGGAACAGAACCACCATGATACCATACCCTTTGTGTGAAGAAGTATTTAGTAACTTCTCTCCTGAATGGCACTGGCTCTGATTTTAACCCAGGAAAAAAAAGTCATGGGGCATTTTCAAAAAAAAATTGTTTTTATTTTCATTTTCTTTAAACACTTTTGTTTATTATGTTCTAAAAGTATTGGGGATGAGGGGGAAAGGGCTGTTTGACTGACTGTCAAGATTCGTCCAATCAGGTGATGAAGAGCCTGTTCATTGTCCAATCGACACGGGAAGGCAGTGCCTCAGGAGGACGGACATGCGTGGCAACCAATGGCGGCGGTGTGGAGGGTCGGGGCAGCTGGAGGCAGGAGCTCATGTGATGAGAGCTCCAGGAGTAAATCAAATCAAAAGCTCAGGCATTGATCCCACAGCGACAATCGTGGGGCCCATTTTCTTTAGGTGTTGCTGAATAAGTTAAGGAGAGGGTTAACGCCGGTTGAAGGCCCCCTTCCCGAGATTGGTCTTGCCCTGAATGTTGCTGGCACCGGGCCTGCTGCGTTCAGGCTAACTGGATCTACATGCGGCCAAACCATTTATATATCGCTCCCTGCTAACAGTATCCAACCTCTACCCGTAACTGCCTCGTTATAGACACAGTTGGGAGGCAAATGGAATGTTGGCCTTTATTGCAAGGGGGATAGAGTATAAAAGCAGAGAAGTCCTGCTACAACTGCACAGGGTATTGGTGAGGCCACACCTGGAGTACTGCGTACAGTTTTGGTCTCCGTATTTAAGGAAGGATATACTTGCATTGGAGGCAGTTCTGAGAAGGTTCACTAGGTTGATTCCGGAGGTTGACTTATGAAGATAGTTTGAGTAGGTTGGACCCCTACTCATTGGAAATCAGAAGAATGAAAGGTGTACAGGGCCTTGGTGAGGCCACACCTCGAATATTGTGTTCAGTTTTGGTCTCCTAATCTGAGGAAGGATGTTCTTTCTATGAGGGAGTGCAGCAAAGGTTCACCAGACTGATTCCTGGGATGGCTGGATTGACATATAAGGAGAGACTGGATTGACTGGGCCTATATTCGCTGGAGTTTAGAAGGATGAGAGGGGATCTCATAGAAAAATATAAAATTCTGACGGGACTGGACAGGTTAGATGCAGGAAGAATGTTCCCGATGTTGGGGAAGTCCAGAACCAGGGACATAGTCTGAGGGTAAGGGGTAAGCCATTTAGGACTGAGATGAGGAGAAACATCTTCACTCAGAGAGTTGTTAAACCTGTGGAATTCCCTACCGCAGAAAGTTGTTGATGCCATTTCATTGGATATATTCAAGGGGGAGTTAGATATGGCCCTTACAGCTAAAGGGCTCAAGGGGTATGGAGAGAAAGCAGGAAAGGGGTACTGAGTGAATGATCAGCCATGATCTTCTTGAATGGCGGTGCAGGCTCGAAGGGCCGAATGGCCTACTCCTGCACCTATTTCTTATGTTCTTATGTTTGAGGCGCAACAGCGCCATCAGTGGTGGGAGGATTGAAAGGCAGTTATGGATATAAGACTTGGGGGAGAATTTCGGGGCGTTTGTGCCTCCGATTAACGGGGTGTGAATGGCTTTTCTCCCGGGCGCGGAGCTGCTAACGACTCCCACGAAATTCGGTGGAAGTTTAACGTCGGCGCTAACCGATTACGTCCCGCCCCTGCTGCACCGGCCATGACGATGTCAACACCGTGCGCAGCGACCCGTTTTTGCCCCGGAGCGAAAAAGTTCGGTGCCCCCTCCCCCCAAAGCTGTGGTGGGCGTTGCCAGCGATAGTTTCAGGGAGCACGTACCGGGGCTGTAGGCTGCTCGTGGGGCGAAAATTAAAGGGGAGGTGGCGGTTTGAAAAAGATAAATGGCCGGTCTGCTGGATGTTGAATCACGGGGTCCACGCTGGGATCTTCCAGCCCGACACTCCGCTTGTGTGCCGGGCTGACACTGCCGCACTCCCGCTCCCCGGGACCCGTTTCTCCCCCGCAGAGTCGGCAGCTTGGCTCTCCCCTTTAATGAAAAAAGAAAGATTTGCACTTATATAGCGCCTTTCACGACCACCGGACGTCTCATAGAAACATAGAAAACAGGTGCAGGAGTAGGCCATTCGGCCCTTCGAGCCTGCACCACCATTCAATAAGATGATGGCTGATCATGCAACTTCAGTACCCTATTCCTGCTTTCTCTCCATACCCCTTGGTCCCTTTAGCCGTAAGGGCCACATCTAACTCCCATTTGAATATATCCAACGAACTGGCCTCAACAACTTTCTGTGGTAGAGAATTCCACAGGTTCACAATTCTCTGAGTGAAGAAGTTTCTCCTCATCTCAGTCCTAGATGGCTTACCCCTTATCCTTAGACTGTGACCCCTGGTTCTGGATATCCCAACATAAGGAACGTTCTTCCTGCATCTAACCTATCCAATCCCGTCAGAATTTTATATGCTTCTATGAGATCCCCTATCATTCTTAAAAATTACAGTGAATATAAGCCTAGTCGATCCAACCTTTCTTCATATGTCAGTCCTGCTATCCCGGGAATCATTCTAGTGAACCTTCGCTGCACTCCCTCAATAGCAAGAATGTCCTTCCTCAGATTGGGAGACCAAAACTGCACACAATACTCAA
The DNA here is from genome assembly GCF_044704955.1 of Pristiophorus japonicus. Classification (NCBI taxonomy): domain Eukaryota; kingdom Metazoa; phylum Chordata; class Chondrichthyes; family Pristiophoridae; genus Pristiophorus; species Pristiophorus japonicus. The sequence goes on along the minus strand of NC_091978.1, from coordinate 23,675,529 downwards.
GGTGTGGTATCAACAAGGCCCTGTACAACTGCAGCAAGACCTCCCTGCTCCTATACTCAAATCCTCTCTCTATGAAGGCCAACATGCCATTTGCCTTCTTCACCTCTTGCTGTACTTTCAATGACTTATGTACCATGACACCCAGGTCTCGTTGCACCTCCCCATTTAATAATCTGTCACCATTCAGATAATATTCTGTCTCTCTGTTTTTGCCACCTCACACTTATCCACATTATTTTGCATCTGCGATGCATTTGCTCACTCACCTAACCTGTCCAAGTCACAAGCTGCCTCTTAGCATCCTCCTCACAGCTCACACTGCCACCCCAGCTTAGTGTCATCTGCAAACTTGGAGATACTACATTCAATTCCTTCGTCTACATCATTAATATATGTTGTAAGTAGCTGGGGTCCCAGCACTGACCTTGCGGTACCCCACTAGTCACTGCCTGCTATTTTGAAAAGGACCCGTTTATTCCCACTCTTTGCTTCCTGTCTGCCAACCAGTTCTTTATCCACATCAATACGTTACCCCCAATACCATGTGCTTTAATTTTGCACACTAATCTCTTGTGTGGGACCTTGTCAAAAGCCTTTTGTAAGTCCAAATACACCACATCCACTGGTTCTCGCTTGTCCACTCTACTAGTTACATCCTCAAAAAATTCTAGAAGATTTGTCAAGCATGATTTCCCTTTCATAAATCCATGCTGACTTGGACCGATCCTGTCACTGCTTTCCAAATGTGCTGCTATTACATCTTTAATAATTGATTCCAACATTTTCCCCACTACAGATGTCAGGCTAACTGGTCTATAATTCTCTGTTTTCTCTCTCCCTCCTTTTTTAAAAAGTGGTGTTACATTAGCTATCTTCCAGTCCATAGGAACTGATCCAGAGTCTATAGAATGTTGGAAAATGACCACCAATGCATCTACTATTTCTAGGGCCACTTCCTTAAATACTCTAGAATGCAGACTATCAGGCCTTGGGGATTTATTGGCCTTCAATCCCATCAGTTTCCTGAACACCTTTTCCTGACTAATGAGGATTTCCCTCAGTTCCCTCAGTTCCTCCTTCTCGCTAGACCCTCGGACCCGTCGTATTTTCGGGAGGTTATTCGTGTCTTCCTTAGTGAAGAGAGAACGAAAGTATTTGTTCAATTGGTCTGCCATTTCCTTGTTCCCTATTATGAATTCACCTGATTCTGACTGCACGGGACCTACAGTAGTCTTCACTAATCTTTTTCTCTTCACATATCTCAAATCCAATGAAGTACTTTTGGACTGTAGTCACGCTTGTAATGTGTAATGAAGGGGAGGGTCCCGTCTATGCGGCAGCGCTACGCATCCCACCATGCAGCTCTGCGCCCCTCACTGAATCCCTCACGCCCCGCTCGCGCCCCACAGAGCGAATGGAACACGATATTTTGCGCAACACTTGCTCTCGGGGGGCGGTAACCCGAATTTAGGTCGCGGGGCGGGACCTCCGCGCCTGGCTCAGGAAGTCCCACCTCGTGGCAGTTACCGTCCCCAAACGGGGTGCTACACAAATTCCACCCCCCCCACTTAGGAACACCATCATCTCCAAGTCACGGAGCTTCTTGACTTGGACATATACAGCCGTTCCTTCATTGCTGCTGCATCAAAATCCTGGAATTCCTTACATAAAACCATCATGGAAACAATATTGCCACAAGGACATCAGAAGGCTCGCTACCACCACCATCTCAAGGCCACTAGGGGTGGGTAATAAGTGCAGTCAGGCATCATTCTGTGAACAAATAATGAAGGAAAAACCCACACTGAACTCTGCGGATTTGTTATCCGCCTTTAAAGCTTAAAACCAGGTGATCAGTGGCACTCTCGCCTCGGAGTCAGAAGGTTGTGGGTTCAAGTCCCACTCCAGGGACTTGACAAAAAATCTCGGCTGACAATCCAGTGCAGTGTTGAGGGAGCGCTGCACTGTCAGAGGTGCCGTATTTCGGATGAAATGTTAAAACCGAGGCCTCATCTGCTCTCTCAGCTGGGCATTAAAGATCCCGTGGCACTATTTCGAAGAAGAGCAGTGTATTTCTCCCCGGTGCCCTGGCCAATATTTATCCCTCAATCAACATCACGTAAAACAGATTATCTGGTGATTAGCATATCGCGGCTTGTGGGACCTTGCTGTGCACAAATTGGCTGCCGCGTTTCCTACATTACATTTCAAAAGTATTTCATTGGCTGTAAGGCACTTTGGGACATCCTGTGGTCGTGAAAGGCGCTACAGAAATGGAAGTCTTTCTGGTTTTACTTTTATTTTCCTGCCGCAGCATAAAAACGCAAAATTAGATACAAAGTGTTAAATATGTGGAAAATGTAGATGTTGCTCTATACCAGCGACATGTTGGCAAAGTAATCAATTAACTATACACCCCTCCACCCCTCAGAATGAGTTGTTGTTGTACTTAGTTGTCAGCTCATGGAAGTTTGGTTGGGGGTGGGGGGGGGGGGGGTGATCCTATAGTAATGGAGATTGCCACCAGGGGTCAGTGTGTGCCTACCAATGGGAGACAGTCACTTGGTGTTTGAAAAACTCTAGACGTGGAGCCATTTGAAAATTGTTTTAATTTCTCCTCAAAAATTTTACTACCCGGTTTCGCGACACCATCTGCAAATCAGTAACGAGCAATTATAATAAAATCTAACGGAACTAAAAGAGAAAAATCTGGGTTTTTTTTTGGAGGGGTGAATGTTTGATTGTAAACTCTGGCAGTGAGAGTGAGATGGAAACAGCTGGGCTAATTAAGATCCTGAAATATTTACAATTACAATATTTACACTTCAGCTGCCGGGTCGCCCATTAGATGGCCACTCGTTGTTTTTAAATGGAATGCGTTTTATTGCTGAGGGAATGTGATTCCTCTCCCCACCCCCGCCCTTCTCCCCCTCATGACAGACGACATATTTCTGCACCAGGACAGACTATTGGGATTCTTCCCTCTCCAGCGTTACCTCAGCGGAACGGACTCGAGGGGCCGAATGGCCTACTCCTGCTCCTAATTCTTATGCTAACTCTGGTTAAGAAGGCATACGGAATACTTGCCTTTATTAGCCGAGGCATAGAATACAAGAGCAGGGAGGTTATGCTTGAACTGCATAAAACACTAGTTAGGCCACAGCTGGAGTACTGCGTGTAGTTCTGGTCACCGCATTACAGGAAAGATGTGATTGCATGAGTGAGGGTACTGAGGAGATTTACGAGGATGTTGCCAGGACTGGAGAATTTTAGCTATGAGGAAAGATTGGAGATGCTGGGTCTGTTTTCTTTGGAACAGAGGAGGCTGAGGGGAGACCTGATTGAGGGGTATAAACTTACGAGGGGCCTAGATAGAGTGGATACGATGGACCTATTTCCCTTAGCAGAAGGGGTCAACAACCAGGGGACATAGATTTAAATAATTGGGGGGAGGTTTAGAGGGGATTTGAGGGGAATCTTTTTCACCCAGAGGGTAGTGGGGGTCTGGAACTCACTGCCTGAAAGGGTGGTAGAGGCAGAAACCCTCACCACATTTAAAAAGTATTTGGATGTGTAGTTGAAGTGCCATAATCTACAGTGCTATGGACCAAGAACTGGAAAGTGGGATGAGGCTGGATAGCTGTTTGTCGGCTGGCGCAGACACGATGAGCCAAAATGGCCTCCTTCCGTCCTGTAAACTTCTATGATAAAGTCTATTGTCTTAGTGCTATTACACAGATTAATATACAGTGCAGTGCTCCCTCAGTAACTGCACTACAGTGTCAGCCTGGATTATCATGCTTAAGTCCGTGGAGCGGGACTTGAACCCACAACCTTCGGACTCAGAGGCGAGAAGCATGAACCACTGAGCCACACCTGACACCTGCTTAGTGGCTTTAAGTTTGCGTTGAACTCATTCCCGTTGGTCCTGCTTACTTTGTCCGTGGGGGAAACAAATCTGTCTTACTTCCCTCTCCATTCCACTGGTAATAATCCTCAATCCCTGGTCCTCTATTACTGATTCCCCAACCAGTAGAAACAGTCTTGTTGTCAATTTGGAATGCTCCGTTAGATTTACCCAGCGGGGAAAAAAAGGCCCCAAATTCTTGACGCAAAATACTGGAATTCTGAAACAGAAAATGCTGGAAACACTCAACAGGTCATGTTGTGTATGTATGCCTGTTTACTGTGTGATGTCTGTAATACTGTTATGCCACATTGAATGTACCCTTATACTGTACACACCGTACCTGTACACCAGAGGGTGCTGCTGCTGGAGACCTAGGGGTTGCCTGCACATGGCAGGTAACCCAGTATAAAAAGGAGCTCACAGCTTGTTGTCCTCACTCAGGAGCTGCAAATAAAGGACTACAGGTCTACACAGTTTAAGTATCATACCCTGCCTCGTGGAGTCATTACTAAAGGTGCCTACATACACTGCAACTGGCGACGGGAATACGAGGTCACGAGCTACACGCTCAACATGTCTAACCTCAGCAACTTTCAGCATTTTACAGAGGGGGAAGATTGGGATGCTTTTGTGGAAAGATTGGAACACTTCTTTATAGGCAACGACCTGGACGGGGACACACCGGCCACACTACCGAACAAACGCAGGGCCATCCTGCTTAGCAGTTGTGGGCCCACCAACTACGGTCTCGTCAGGGACTTACTAGCCCCGGAGAAAACAACCACCAAGAGCTATGAGCAACTTGTAACAATCATACAGGAACAACTAAAACCGAAAGAAAGCATCCTCACAGCCAGGCATTGGTTCTACACTTACCGGCGACCTGAGGGCCAAGAAATTGCCAAGTATGCTGCACATTTAAGAAGACTAACTGCACCGTGTGTTTTTGGCGACCACCTTAATGAAGCACTAAGGGACATATTTGTCATCGGAATCGGCCACGAAGGCCTCCTACACAAATTGCTCTCGGCTGACATCACGGTCACCCTGCAGAAAGCAATTCAAGTGAGCCAGGCCTACATGGTTTCGGCCAGTGACTCCAGGCGAATACTGACCCAGGACTCTAAACCGGCGAGCGCAGTGCACCGCATGGATACTTCTAAAGGCAGAAATGCTGCCCCGAGTCCCGCAACCCTGAGTCCGCCACATGGGACAAACCGGATGGCCCCGTGCTGGCACTGTGGAGGAAACCACAGGGCCCACCAGTGCCGCTACAAAGACTATACATGCAAAGGCTGCAAAGAGAAAGGGCACCTTCAGAGACTGTGCAGAACAGGCTGTACTTACCGCCTCTCTGATGAGTTGGCTAATCACCGGGGCTCCGACACAGATGAAGGTGAAGCTGCTCTAACCCTGGGAGAGGAGTATGGAATCTTTACCTGCTCCTCCGGAAGTTCTCTGTGGATGATGGAAGTGGACATCGACGGGTTCCCAGTCTCTATGGAGATCGACACAGGGGCGAGCCAGTCTGTGATGAGCCAAATGACCTTTGAAAACATTTGGATGAATCCTGCCACTCGACCAAAACTGTCTCCTGTCCAGGCAAAGCTGCTCACCTATACCAAAGGTAAAATCCAAATCGTTGGCAGTGAGAATGTCCAGGTCTCCTAGGGCGAGGTGTTGAACAAACTCCCCCTGTGGATTGTAGCCGGCGACGGTCCCATGCTGCTGGGCAGGAATTGGTGAACTGGGTCCACATCAGGCAAAGTGGCCCTGTGGAAGAAAAGACCACCACAGCCCTCCTGCAGGAAAGCCAGGAAATGGCTGCAGCACCAGCAGCACAAGGAGAAACACGTAATCAAAATGGCCGGCGCCATGCCACCAGTGAACATGGAGGAGCATCACATGACACCAAGCAGCCAATCGGATTTTAAGGCTTCCTTAAAGGAGACTGGTAACCAAAGGAATTTAAAGGGGAAGTTTCAATGATTCGAGTATACGGACTTTAAAGCTAAAGATGCGATTAAAGGGTGCAAGTATGAAAATGTATGCAATGTAATAATGTGACGAATGATATGAATGCAGGTGTCAGTAAGGTTAAGAACAAGTTTATTATGCTTAGCAGTAATGATAGAGATTGTGAAATGCTTAATGTAACCATGTCGATTGAAACCAGGACACCCAAAACTGATGCAAATGCGAGAATGTATAATGCAGGCTCGACTATGTGTGATTAGAGCCAAGGTGTCATGTATACCGGTAGGACACTGCCAGAGGACATTGGGTCCTACAGGGACCATGCTGATGCCAATGGAATCCTCGTGTGGGAGACCCCCAGATCCAGCAGGCTACCTGACCATGTAGCCTGGACCTTTGGAACGAATGTGATGCCCCTTGCAGGACACATACACAGGCAGTGGGAGCACAGCCACTACAGGGACAGTGGTCAATGGGCAGCCCAGCCACCACCAATGGCAACCTGCATCAGATGAGCCCTACAGCCCCTAGCCACCAGGGCCAACACCAGGAGCATGAGGCCAATACCCTCCATCTTCCCTGGCATACCCTGGGATGACCTGACCCTCATCACAATTGGTGGACAATGAGCCCACCCAGTCTTGTGGCCCTGCCCACCACCCCACAACTACCCACATCACAGTGTATACACACCACCCACTGCTGCCGTGGCTACCTCTCCGAGGGATCCACAACAGTAACACTCACATGGTCTGTGTGTGAGGGAGGGGAAACGTACGAGGTCAGCCTCAAGCACAGGGGTCACACCTGGCACCCACACAACCCTCACCATAACCTCCCATAGCCCACCACTGATCACCTCCCCTGGTCACGACCAGGATATGAAAAATGTTCAGGGGGGAGTATTGTTGTGTATGCATGCCTGTTTACTACGTAATGTCTGTAACACTGTTATGCAACACTGAATGTACCCTTACACTGTACACACCTTACCTGTACACCAGAGGGTGCTGCTGCTGGAGACCTAGGGGGTTGCCTGCACACGGCAGGTAACCCAGTATAAAAGGGAACTCACAGCTTGTTGTCCTCACTCAGGAGCTGCAAATAAAGGACTACAGGTCTACACAGTTTAAGTATCATACCCTGCCTCGTGAAGTCATTACTAAAGGTACCTACCTACACTACAGGTCAGGCAGCATCTGTGGGGAGAGAAACAGAGTTAACGGCCCTGATACTTACAGGGGGTGGAGCTTAGTGGTCGGGAACGGGTTTAAGAATAAGTACAAAAGAAATAGGAGCAGGAGTAGGCCCTTTGGCCTCTCGAGCCTGCTCCGCCATTTAATATCATGGTTGATCTGATCATGGGCTCAGCTCCACTTCCCCTGCCCGCTCCCCATAACCCTTTATTTCTTTATCGCTCAAAAATCTGTTTATCGCCGCCTTAAATATATTCAATGACCTTGCCCCCACAGTTCTCTGGGGCAGTGAATTCCACGGATTTACAACCGTCTGAGAGAAGAAATTTCTCCTCATCTCAGTTTTAAATGGGCGGCCCCTTCTTCTGAGACTATGTCCCTGAGTTTTAGTTTCCCCTATGAGTGGAAATATCCTCTCTGCATCCACCTTGTCAAGCCCCTTCATTATCTTATACGTTTTGATAAGATCACCTCTCATTCTTCTGAACTCCAATGAGTAGAGGCCCAACCTACTCAACCTATCCTCATTAGTAAATCTCCTCATCTCTGGAATCAGCCTAGTGAACCTTATCTGAACTGCCTCCAATGCAGGTATATCTTTCCTTTAATATGGAGACTAAAACTGTACGCAGTACTCCAGGTGTGGCCTCACCAATACCCTGTACAGTTGTAGCAGGACTTCTCTGCTTTTATACTCCATCCCCCTTCCCTCAGGTCCTTGCGAATTTAACATGACCATTTTTGGAATCTGATTCCCGGCCTCACCCAACAAGAATGAGAGGTAGGCTGGCCGGCGGGTGGGTAGGCCTGTGGCACTAGGCCGCAGTCGGGGAGCAGAGAGGAGGGAGGAGAGATCGGGGCTCGGGGAGGGGGGCATTGATGGAGGGTGGGTGTGGGGGTTTGCGGCGAAATCGGGGGAAGGAGGGTAGGAGACCGCGAGTGGACCTGGGAGGACTTAGAATCATAGAATGATTACAGCACAGAACGAGGTCATTCGACCCGTCGAACCTGTGCCCGCTCTCTGCAAGAGCACCTCAGCAAGTCCCACGCACCTGCCCCCCCCTCCCACTCCCCCATCCTTTCCCAGTAGGCCTCCTGCAACTTGTTTTCCTGCAGGTACTTATCCGACTCCCTTTTGAAAGCCACGATAGAGTCTGCCTCCACCACCCTTTCTGGCAGTGCACTCCAGATCCTAACCACTCGCTGCCATAAAAAAGGGTTTTTCCTCATGTTGCCTTTGGTTATTCTGCCAATCACTTTAAATCTGTGTCTTCTGGTTCTCGACCCTTCCGCCAATGGGAACACTTTCTCTCTATCTACTCTGTCCAGACCCCTCAATGATTTTGAACACCTCGATCAAATCTCCTCTCAATCTTCTCTGCTCCAAGGAGAACAACCCCAGCTTCTCCAGTCTCTCCCCGTAACTGAAGTCCCTCATCCCTGGAACCACTCTCGGAAATATTTTCTGTGTCCTCTCTAAGGCCTTCACATCCTTCCTAAAGTGCGGGGCCCAGAATTGGACACAGTACTCCAGTTGGGGCTGAACCAGTGTTTTATACAGGTTCATCATAATTTCCACTCTTTTGTACTCTATACCTCTATGTATGAAGCCCAGGATCCTGTAAGTTTTTTAACTGCTTTCTCTGCAGGGGAGGAGTTGTGGGTGGGGGGGGGGGCGCGCGGGGTGGGAGGGTGGGGGGGATGATGGGGGGGTGGTTATGGGGGGGGGTGGGGATGGGAGGGTGGGGGGGATGATGGGGGTGCGCGCGGGGTGGGAGGGTGAGGGGGATGATGGGGGGGTGGTTATGGGGGGGTGATGGGGGGTGTAGACGGTTGGTGGGGGTGGGGTGGGGGGGGAGGAGGGCAGGGAGAAGATCGCAGGCCGAGGAGAACATCAGACCACGAGAGGGAGCGGGGGGCAGCGCTAGAGGGTCCTGATCGCTGGGGAGTTGAACAGGTTAGTTTTGGGGGCCGCGGGGGTAAGCACTCCTGCTGCTCCTGGCTCACAAAGTGTGCTGGAAAGGCACTTGCCTGCTCTAAGCAACAGTCCGGCCAGCGTTAAAGCGTGGAGCAGAGAAAGAATCCTCGGCGCGCAACCTCATTACCATATTTAAATGAGGGCCCCGCCTCCTTATCATGGGAGCAAGTTGGTTGCCCCGCCTCCTGTCCAGTCCTGCTCAAACTGCAAGTGGGCGGATTTGAGGTGGGTTGAGTTTGGGTTGGAAATTATTTTACATTTTATCTTCTCACCCGACCCAAAGCCCCCTGTTTTTTTTTTGGGCGGGGGGGGCTAAAAATGACCCCCAATGTCTCAGGTCGATGATCGTTGATCAAATCCGGAAGGTGAAAGGTCGCCCGCCTGAAACATTGACTCTGTTTCTCTCTCCACAGATGCCGTTTGTTTTCCAGCCTTTTCTATTTTTACCCCACAGTCTCTCTTTCATAATTCTAGCCTCCCATTCCTGGCATGGATGGAATGAATCTCCACTGAACTCTTTCCATAATCCCGCTATCCTTCTAATAGTGTGGTGGAACATAGCAGTACAGGAACAGGAGGAGGCCATTCAGCCCCTCGAGTCTGTTCCGCCATTCAATGAGAGCATGGCTGTTTGGTATCAGAACTCCATTTACCCACCCTGGTTCCATACCCTTTAATACCCCCTTAGCTAACAAAAATGTCCAGAACTTCATGCAGTGCTCCAACTGAAAGAAAGACAAACTTGCATTTATATAGCGCCTTTCACGACCACTAGACGCCCCAAAGTCCTTTACGGCCAACGAAGTACTTTTTTTGGCATGTAGCCACTGGTGTAATGTGGGAAATGCCAGTTTGCACAGAGCAAGCACCCACAAACAGCAGTGTGATAATGAGTAGATAATCTGTTTTTTTGTTATGTTGATTGAGGGATAAATATTGGCCCCAGGACACCGGGGATAACTCCCGTGCTCTTCTCCAAAATAGTGCCATGGGATCTTTTACATTTACCTGAGAGGGCAGACGGGGCCTCATTTTAACATCTCATCTGAAAGACAGCACCTCCGACACTGCGGTACTCCCTCAGCACTGCACTGGAGTGTCAGCCTAGATGTTTGTGTTCAAGTCCCTGGAGTGGGACTTGAACTCACAACCTTCTGACCAGAGGCGAGTGTGCCACCCACTGAGCCACAGCTGACACAACAGTGTAATATCTTGTGCAAATTCAGCAGCGTTCCCTTGATTGTACATAAACTATTTGCCCTCGGCTTCAAACTCCATTTGCCTTTTTTAGGGCCTCTTCCACCTGCACTCCCATCTCCAGAGATCGTCGTGGCCACAACCCCAGGACTGTCTTCGGGACAATTTCCTCTTTGTCTGACGTCTCTGGCCGAATCTTAAAGGCATTCGAAAATTCTTCCTGAATTAACTTGCAGTGCCTCTGCACATAATGAGGGTTAAGTGTTTCCACAGGTGTTCATCCAGCTCTTTTTTTTTGAAACAGATGTTAAACAAGGCAGCATTCTGGGTTTTAATTGGGAACTCATCCTGCATGGTCACTGCTCTGGCCAATGAAAGGTTGTTCATTTTGTGCGTCGTGCTTCTATCCCTTCGGGAATCTAGGGAGAACTGATGTATTGGTCGCTGCTGCTGTTGGGATTCTTCTTGAACACAGCAATGAAGTAATCTGTTCCAAAAAAACCCCAGAGGATCCCGGACAAAACCAGGGGATACTTGACAAATCTAGGAGTTCCTTGACAAATCTCTGAGTTCCTCAACAAATCTCTGAGTTCCTCAACAAAACCAAAGTTTCCTTGTCGAAACGAGATGTTCCTTGGCATATACACATTGATAGACTGAAGCCCAACTTATTCCCCATCGAGTCTCGTGCACCAATCATTGGCTTTCGCTTCCCCACAACTCCAATTTCAAATACTCATCCTAGTGTTCAAATCCCTGCATGGCCTCGCCCCCCTCCCTCTCCCTATCTCTGTAGCCTCCTCTTCGACTCATCCCATCCCGGAACCAGTGCGCCACAGTCATCAGTGCGTATGCCCCGACACGATGCAACTGATGAGGCCAAAGAGGGATTTTACACCAACCTCGAAAAATCCCTGACCTGCGTCCCCACGGCGACAAACTGATCCTCCTCGGCGACTTCAACGCCAGGGTCGGCAAGGACACAGACCTCTGGAGGGGCGTGATTGGCAGAGAGGGGGTAGGGAAAGCCAACTCCAGCAGTACCCTACTCCTGACAAAATGTCCAGAGCACGAACTTGTCATCACCAACACCTTATTCTGCCAGAGGGACAAATACAAGGCATTGTGGCAACATCCTCGCTCCAAGCACTGGCACCTGCTCGACTATGTCATCGTCCGAGCCAGAGATCGCAAGGATGTGCGCATCACCCGCGCCATGACAGGAGCTGACGACTGCTGGACGGACTACCGCCTAATCTGACCCATCATTATTATCAACATAGCCCCAAAGCGAAGGGGGCAGCAGAAGCAGTGTCGTAAAAAAGTCAATGCCGGGGCACTTAAGGACCCAGCTAAGAGATGTGTACCTCAGTATAGAGTCAACGCCTGGCGTGCCTTGATGACCCCGAGATGCAGAATGCCCACAGCGCTTGGTCTGTCCCCCAGGCCTCCATAACCAGTGTCTGCAAAGAGACGCTTGGTCACTCAACCAGGAAACACCAGGACTGGTTTGATGAGAATGATCAGGAGATTCAAGAGCTAATAGATCGCGAGCGCAGAGCATTTCTGAGCCTTAAACAGCAACCCAATGCGGGAGCAGCAAAGCAACATTACAAGCGGCTCAAGGCTGAGGTCCAACAAAAAACCCTGAACCTAAAGAACAGGTGGTGGATGGAGAAAGCACAGGAGATACAGCAGCTGGCCGATAGCCATGATGTGCGAGGATTCTTCATCGCAGTCAAGACCACCTACGGTCCAAACACCCAAGGCCCCACCCCACTGCTGGCCAAGAACGGGGAAACACTCATCAAGGACACCGAGGCAGTCAGGGCCTGCTGGAAGGAGCATTTCGAAGATTCTGCCTTTGACTCGAGTGTTCTCGACTCCAATCCGCAGCATGCTACCTGCCACCAACTCAGTAAAACCCTAACACTGCACAAGGTAGAAAAGCCATAAGTCAGGTTAAGAACAACAAGGCTACGGGAGCGGATGGAATCCCCGCTGAGGCACTAAAGTATGGTGGGGAGGTACTGTTGGTGCGAATACAAAACCTCATCGCCCTCATCTGGAGGGAGGAGAGCATGCCGGGAGATCTTAGAGATGCAGTGATCACGATCATCTTTAAACTGCGGCAACTATAGAGGAATCTCCCTGCTATCAACCACTGGGAAAGTCATCGCTAGAATCCTCCTCAACTGTCTTCTCCCTGTGGCCGAGGAGCTCCTCCCGGAGTCAGAGTGCGGATTTCGTCCCCTACGGGGCACAACGGATATGATTTTTGCAGCGCGACAGCTGCAGGAAAAATGCAGGGAACAGCAGCAGCCCTTATACATGGCCTTCTTCGATCTTACAAAGGTCTTTGACACTGTCAACCGCGAGGGTCTATGGAGCGTCCTCCTCTGTTTCGGAAGCCCTCAAAAGTTTGTCACCATCCTCCGTCTGCTCCACGATGACATGCAGGCCGTGATCCTTACCAACGGATCCATCACAGACCCAATCCATGTCCGGACCGGGGTCAAACAGGGCTGCGTCATCGCCCCAACCCGCTTCTCAATCTTCCTCGCCGCCATGCTCCACCTCACAGTCGGCAAGCTCCCCGCTGGATTGGAACTAAACTACAGAACCAGTGGGAACCTGTTCAATCTTCGCCGTCTCCAGGCCAGGTCCAAGACCACCCCAACCTCTGTCGTCGAGCTACAGTACGCGGACGATGCCTGCGTCTGTGCACATACAGAGGCTGAACTCCAGGACATAGTCCTTAAGCATGAACCTTATGCTAAACATCAGTAAGACAAAGGTCCTCCACCAGCCTGTCCTCGCCGCACAGCACTGCCCCCCAGTCATCAAAATCCACGGCCCGGCCCTGGACACCGTGGACCAGTTCCGTTATCTTGGGAGCCTCCTATCAATTGAGAACTGGTTGTCAGACAGGAAGCAAAGAGTAGGAGTAAATGGGTACTTTTCGGAATGGCAGACAGTGACTAGTGGGGTACCGCAGGGTTCTGTGCTGGGGCCCCAGTTGTTTACATTGTACATTAATGATTTAGACGAGGGGATTAAATGTAGTATCTCCAAATTTGCGGATGACACTAAGTTGGGTGGCAGTGTGAGCTGCGAGGAGGATGCTATGAGGCTGCAGAGTGACTTGGATAGGTTAGGTGAGTGGGCAAATGCGTGGCAGATGAAGTATAATGTGGATAAATGTGAGGTTATCCACTTTGGTGGTAAAAACAGAGAGACAGACTATTATCTGAATGGTGACAGATTAGGAAAAGGGGAGGTGCAACGAGACCTGGGTGTCATGGTACACCAGTCATTGAAGGTTGGCATGCAGGTACAGCAGGCGGTTAAGAAAGCAAATGGCATTCATATAGCGCCTTTCAGGACCACCGGATGCCTCAAAGCACTTTACAGCCAATTAAGTACTTTTGAAGTGTAGTCACTGTTGTCATCATCATAGGCAGTCCCTCGGAATCGAGGAACACTTGCTTCCACTCTTAAAAAGAGTTCTTAGGTTGCTGAACAGTCCAATACAAGGGCCACACTCCCTGTCACAGATGGGACAGACAGTCGCCTAGGCAAGGGATGAGTGGGACTGGTTTGCCGTACACTCTTTCCGCAGACTACGCTTGATTTCTGCTTGCTCTTGGTGACGAGACTCGAGGTGCTCAGCGCCCTCCCGGATGCACTTCCTCCACTTAGGGCGGTCTTTGGCCAGGGACTCCCAGGTGTCAGTGGGGATTTTGCACTATCAGGGAGGCTTTGAGGGTGTCCTTGTAACGTTTCCTCTGTCCACCTTTGGCTCGTTTGCCATGAAGGAGTTCCGAGTAGAGCGCTCGCTTTGGCATGCAGACAATGTGGCCTGCCCAGCGGAGCTGATCAAGTGTGGTCAGTGCTTCAATGGTGGGGATGTTGGCCTGGTCGAGGACGCTGATGTTGGTGCGTCTGTCCTCCCGGGGATTTGCAGGAGTTCCTCAACAAAACCAAAGTTTCCTTGACGAAACGAGATATTCCTTGGTATACACACATTGATAAACTGAAGCCCAACTTATTCCCCATCGAGTCTCGTGCACCAATCATTGGCTTTCGGTCTCCCACAATTCCAATTTCAAATACTCATCCTAGTGTTCAAATCCCTGAATGGCCTTGCCTCCTCCCTATCTCTTAAACCTCTTTCCTACATTACAACAGTGACTACACTCCAAAAGTACTTTATTGACTGTAAATCACTTTGAGATGTCCGGTAGTCGCGAAAGGCGCTATATAAATCCAAGTCTTTCTCACTCTCACATAGGCACTCTCACACTCAATCACACACACACACACACTCTCACACGCACTCACTCAATCGCTCACATACTCACACACTCACAATCCCTCTCACACGCACTCCCACGCATACCTCACATTCACTCTCACACTCACTCTCACAAACTCACACTTTCACACTCATTTTCACACTCACTCACTCACACACTCTCTCTATCTCTCTCTCTCACACACACACACTTCTTTCTCTCTCTCACGCACTCACACACGCAGACATACGCTCACTCACACACTCAGTCACTCTCTCACTCATGTACTCACTTACTCTCACACACTCACAGACTCATTCACACACAAACTCTCTCACTCACACACACGCTCACTCACTCATACTCTCACACACTCACTCACATATTTACTCTCACTCACACACGCACTCACTCACTCATGCACTCACTCACGCATGCACTCACTCACTCACGTACGCACACTCTATCACACACACACTCAAACGCACACACTCACACACTCACACACGCTCACACTCACACACTCTCTCTATCTCTCTCTCTCACACACACACACTTCTTTCTCTCTCTCACGCACTCACACACGCAGACATACGCTCACTCACACACTCAGTCACTCTCTCACTCATGTACTCACTTACTCTCACACACTCACAGACTCATTCACACACAAACTCTCTCACTCACACACACGCTCACTCACTCATACTCTCACACACTCACTCAAATATTTACTCTCACTCACACACGCACTCACTCACTCATGCACTCACTCACGCATGCACTCACTCACTCACGTACGCACACTCTATCACACACACACTCAAACGCACACACTCACACACTCACACACGCTCACACTCACACTCACACACTCTCTCTATCTCTCTCTCTCACACACACACACTTCTTTCTCTCTCTCACGCACTCACACACGCAGACATATGCTCACTCACACACTCAGTCACTCTCTCACTCATGTACTCACTTACTCTCACACACTCACAGACTCATTCACACACAAACTCTCTCACTCACACAAACGTCGGCAGCAGTCGGGAGCAGCATCGAGGAGGTGCGTGGAGAGGCCTATAAAAGGCACAGCAGGGAGTCCGGGGCCCAGCGTCGGCGGCAGTCGGGAGCAGCGTCGAGGAGGTGCGTGGAGAGGCCTATAAAAGGCGTGACTTGTGCAGCTACAGGGAGAAGGCAAAAAAGAAGTAGAAAGAAACAGAAAGGTGACGTCACAGCCAAGAGGGTAAGTGATTGGCTGGTGATTGGTGAGTAGTTTTTCTTTTTTCTCTTCTATATCAGTCAGTAACTTTTAACATTGTTGTTGCCAATTTAAGTGTATCTAAGGGTTAAGTCATGGCAGGAGAGCTCGGTCGGGTGTTATGCTCCTCCTGTACCATGTGGGAACTCAGGGACGACACCAGTGTCCCTGACGACTATATCTGCAGGAAGTGTATCCACCTCAAGCTCCTGACGGTCCGCGTTGCGGAGTTGGAGCTGAGGGTGGATTCACTCTGGAGCATCCACGATGCTGAGAATGACGTGAGTATCACGTGTAGCGAGTTGGTCGTACCGCAGGGAAAGGGTCCACAGCCAGATAGGGAATGGAAGACCAACAGGAAGAGCAGTGCAAGGAAGGTAGTGCAGGAGTCCCATGTGGTCATCCCCCTGCAAAACAGATACACCGTTTTGGGTACTGTTGAGGGGGATGACTCATCGGGGGAGGGCAGCAGCAGCCAAGTTCATGGCACCATGGCTGGCTCTGCTACACAGGAGGGCAGGAAAAAGAGTGGGAGAGCAATAGTGATTGGGGATTCAATGGTGAGGGGAATAGATAGGCGTTTCTGTGGCCGCAACCGAGACTCCAGGATGGTATGTTGCCTCCCTGGTGCAAGGGTCAAGGATGTCTCGGAGCGGGTGCAGGACATTCGAAAAAGGGAGGGAGAACAGCCAGTTGTCGTGGTGCACATTGGTACCAACGACATAGGTAAAAAAAGGGATGAGGTCCTACGAAACGAATTTAAGGAGCTAGGAGCTAAATTAAAAAGTAGGACCTCAAAAGTAGTAATCTCGGGATTGCTACCAGTGCCACGTGATAGTCAGAGTAGGAATCGCAGGATAGCGCAGATGAATACGTGGCTTGAGCAGTGGTGCAGCAGGGAGGGATTCAAATTCCTGGGGCATTGGAACTGGTTCTGGGGGAGGTGGGACCAGTACAAACCGGACGCTCTGCACCTGGGCAGGACCAGAACCAATGTCCTAGGGGGAGTGTTTGCTAGTGCTGTTGGGGAGGATTTAAACTAATATGGCAGGGGGATGGGAACCAATGCAGGGAGACAGAGGGAAACAAAAAGGAGGCAAAAGCAAATTACATAAAGGAGATGAGGAAAAGTGGAGGGCAGAGAAACCCAAGGCAAAGAACAAAAAGGGCCACTGTACAGCAAAATTCTAAAAGGACAAAGGGTGTTAAAAAAACAAGCCTGAAGGCTTTGTGTCTTAATGCAAGGAGTATCCGCAATAAGGTGGATGAATTAACTGTGCAAATAGGTGTTAACAAATATGATGTGATTGGGATTACGGAGACGTGGCTCCAGGATGATCAGGGCTGGGAACTCAACATCCAGGGGTATTCAACATTCAGGAAAGATAGAATAAAAGGAAAAGGAGGTGGGGTAGCATTGCTGGTTAAGGAGCAAATTAAGGCAATAGTTCGGAAGGACATTAGCTTGGATGATGTGGAATCTATATGGGTAGAGCTGCAGAATACCAAAGGGCAAAAAACGTTAGTGGGAGTTGTGTACAGACCTCCAAACAATAGTAGTGATGTTGGGGAGGGCATCAAACATGAAATTAGGGTTGCGTGCAATAAAGGTGCAGCAGTTATAATGGGTGACTTTAATATGCACATAGATTGGGTTAACCAAACTGGAAGCAATACGGTAGAGGAGGATTTCCTGGAGTGCATAAGGGATGGTTTTTTAGACCAATATGTCGAGGAACCAACTAGGGGGGAGGCCATCTTAGACTGGGTGTTGTGTAATGAGAGAGGATTAATTAGCAATCTCATTGTGCGAGGCCCCTTGGGGAAGAGTGACCATAATATGGTGGAATTCTGCATTAGGATGGAGAATGAAACAGTTAATTCAGAGACCATGGTCCAGAACTTAAAGAAGGGTAACTTTGAAGGTATGAGGCGTGAATTGGCTAGGATAGATTGGCGAATGATACTGAAGGGGTTGACTGTGGATGGGCAATGGCAGACATTTAGAGACCGCATGGATGAACTACAACAATTGTACATTCCTGTCTGTCGTAAAAATAAAAAAGGGAAGGTGGCTCAACCGTGGCTATCAAGGGAAATCAGGGATAGCATTAAAGCCAAGGAAGTGGCATACAAATTGGCCAGAAATAGCAGCGAACCCGGGGACTGGGAGAAATTTAGAACTCAGCAGAGGAGGACAAAGGGTTTGATTAGGGCAGGGAAAATGGAGTACGAGAAGAAGCTTTCAGGGAACATTAAGACGGATTGCAAAAGTTTCTATAGATATGTAAAGAGAAAAAGGTTAGTAAAGACAAACGTAGGTCCCCTGCAGTCAGAATCAGGGGAAGTCATAACGGGGAACAAAGAAATGGCGGACCAATTGAACAAGTACTTTGGTTCGGTATTCACTGAGGAGGACACAAACAACCTTCCGGATATAAAAGGGGTCGGAGGGTCTAGTAAGGAGGAGGAACTGAGGGAAATCCTTATTAGTCGGGAAATTGTGTTGGGGAAATTGATGGGATTGAAGGCCGATAAATCCCCAGGGCCTGATGGACTGCATCCCAGAGTACTTAAGGAGGTGGCCTTGGAAATAGCGGATGCATTGACAGTCATTTTCCAACATTCCATTGACTCTGGATCAGTTCCTATCGAGTGGAGGGTAGCCAATGTAACCCCACTTTTTAAAAAAGGAGGGAGAGAGAAAACAGGGAATTATAGACCGGTCAGCCTGACATCGGTAGTGGGTAAAATGATGGAATCAATTATTAAGGATGTCATAGCAGTGCATTTGGAAAGAGGTAATATGATAGGTCCAAGTCAGCATGGATTTGTGAAAGGGAAATCATGCTTGACAAATCTTCTGGAATTTTTTGAGGATGTTTCCAGTAGTGTGGACATAGGAGAACCAGTTGATGTGGTATATTTGGACTTTCAGAAGGCTTTCGACAAGGTCCCACACAAGAGATTAATCTGCAAAGTTAAAGCACATGGGATTGGAGGTAGTGTGCTGACATGGATTGAGAACTGGTTGTCAGACAGGAAGCAAAGAGTAGGAGTAAATGGGGACTTTTCAGAATGGCAGGCAGTGACTAGTGGGGTACCGCAAGGTTCTGTGCTGGGGCCCCAGCTGTTTACACTGTACATGAATGATTTAGACGAGGGGATTAAATGTAGTATCTCCAAATTTGCGGATGACACTAAGTTGGGTGGCAGTGTGAGCTGCAAGGAGGATGCTATGAGGCTGCAGAGCGACTTGGATAGGTTAGGTGAGTGGGCAAATGCATGGCAGATGAAGTATAATGTGGATAAATGTGAGGTTATCCACTTTGGTGGTAAAAACAGAGAGACAGACTATTATCTGAATGGTGACAGATTAGGAAAAGGGGAGGTGCAAAGAGACCTAGGTGTCATGATACATCAGTCATTGAAGGTTGGCATGCAGGTACAGCAGGCGGTTAAGAAAGCAAATGGCATGTTGGCCTTCATAGTGAGGGGATTTGAGTACAGGGGCAGGGAGGTGTTGCTACAGTTGTACAGGGCCTTGTTGAGGCCACACCTGGAGTATTGTGTACAGTTTTGGTCTCCTAACCTGAGGAAGGACATTCTTGCTATTGAGGGAGTGAAGCGAAGGTTCACCAGACTGATTCCCGGGATGGGGGGACTGACCTATCAAGAAAGACTGGATCAACTGGGCTTGTATTCACTGGAGTTCAGAAGAATGAGAAGGGACCTCATAGAAACGTTTAAAATTCTGACGGGGTTAGACAGGTTAGATGCAGGAAGAATGGTCCCAATGTTGGGGAAGTCCAGAACCAGGGGACACAGTCTAAGGATAAGGGGTAAGCCATTTAGGACCGAGATGAGGAGGAATTTCTTCACCCAGAGAGTGGTGAACCTGTGGAATTCTCTACCACAGAAAATTGTTGAGGCCAATTCACTAAATATATTCAAAAAGGAGTTAGATGAAGTCCTTACTACTAGGGGAATCAAGGGGTATGGTGAGAAAGCAGGAATGGGGTACTGAAGTTGCATGTTCAGCCATGAACTCATTGAATGGCGGTGCAGGCTAGAAGAGCCGAATGGCCCACTCCTGCACCTATTTTCTATGTTTCTATGTTTCTATGTTTCTACTCACACACACACACTCACACTCTCTCACACATTCTCACACACACACTTAGTCACTCGTTCACACACTCACTCACACACACTCACACTCTTTCACACACTCACGCACGCATTCGCTCACTCACACACACTCACTCACACACACACTCATTCACTCACATGCAGACTCACTCACACACACACACTCACTCACATGCACACTCACTCACATACTCACTCACTCGCTTGCTCACACACTCATATTCACACACACACACACTCACACACATGCACACACTCACTCACTCTCACTCACACACTCTCACACACACACTCTCACACACACTCTCACTCATGCACACATTCACATGCACACTCACACTCAATCACTCAAATACTCTCATACACACACATTTACTTGCTCGCTCACACACTCTCACTCACACACACTCTCACTCGCTTGCTCACACACTCTCACTCACATGCATTCACTCACACATACACTCACTCATTCACTCACACACTCACTCACTCGCTTGCTCACACACTCTCAGTCACATACATACACTCACACATACACCCACTCACATGCACACTCACACACACACTGAATCACATGCACACTCACGCACTCACTCGCGCACACTCTCACTCACAGCATGCACTCACTCACACTCGTTCACTCACTCACACACGCACACTCACTCACACGCATACACTCACATGCATACACTCGCTCGCTCACACACATGCACACACACACACACATTCACTCACTCACATGCACACACACATGCACACACTCACACACACTCACACTCACACACTCACACACACATGCGTACACTCATACACATGCACACACTCACTCGCTCACACACACTCTCAATCACACACACACATACATGCACACACTCACTCGCTCACACACACTCGCATACTCACTCGCTCACAAACTCTCACTCGCACACACATACATTCACTCATATGCACACACTCAGACACACACTCTCTCACTCACACACTCACACAGCGGGGAGGAAAATAGAATGACCAGCCACAGCTCATAAAAGAAAGATCTGATACATCCGTGAGGATTCTCATTTGTTGGATCAATCAAGGGGCCGGGAAGACAGCTGTGGAGGAGTGAGTCAGACAAATGCTGCAGAAGTAATATATCTTTCTTTCACTGCAACCCTCCCCCAACCCAACAAAAGATAACCGTGCACCTGTTCTTTTAGTCAAGTACGCTTAACAACATCCGCCCGCCAATAATTGCAGTATTGAGTTTGATACCCTGCCGCCTCTTATTACAATCCCGGCTACATTTAGCAGACCGAGCTAGAAAATCCACTGAATCCCACAATGCCTAAACACTGCATTACTGTGATTACAATGGGCTCTTTGTCAGCGGCCAAGGCTTTAGCACTCTTCCATCGTGATTCTTCAAACCATTAAAATAAGATCTGAACTAAAAGTAAAATACGGTCGGGATCCGGTTGGAACACAGCCGGTCTCCTCGGCAACCAATAGAGAAAAGGCAGGCTAATGTTTCAGGTACAGACGCTGGGGCAGGACTGGGCAGGGACTAGTAGGTGGGCTCCTTCACCGGATTGTTGAATCATACGGCACAGAAGGAGATCATTCGGCCCATCGGGCCTGTGCCGACTCTCTGAATTATCTATCTAATCGTCCCAGTCCGCTGCTCTTTCCTCATAACCCTGCAAATTTCTTCATTGTTACCTAGGCCAGAAACTCTGGAACTCCCTCCCTAAACCTCTCCGCCTCTCTACCTCTCTCACCTCCTTCAAGACGCTCCTTAAAACCTACCCCTTTGACCAAGCTTTTGGTCACCTGCGCTAATTCTTACTTATGTCAGTGTCAAACTTTTAGGCATAACACTCCTGTGAAGTGCCTTGGAATGCTTCACTACATTAAAGGCGCTATATCAATACAAGTTGATGTATATTTATCCAATTCCCTTTTGAAAGTTGCATGTTCAGCCATGAACTCACTGAATGGTGGTGCAGGCTCGAAGGGCCGAATGGCCTACTCCTGCACCTATTTTCTATGTTTCTATGAAAGTTACTATTGAATCTGCTTTCAGATCATAACTCACTGCGCAAAAAAAATCTCCTCAAATCCCCAATGGATTTTTTGCTAATTATCTTAAATCCGTATCATAGAAACATAGAAACATGGAAAATAGGTGCAGGAGTAGGCCATTCGGCCCCTCGAGCCTGCATCACCATTCAATGAGTTCATGGTTGAACATGCAACTTCAGTACCCCATTCCTGATTTCTCTGCATACCCTTTGATCCCCCTAGTAGTAAGGACTACATCTAACTCCTTTTTGAATATATTTAGTGAATTGGCCTCAACAACTTTCTGTGGTAGAGATTTCCACAGGTTCACCACTCTCTGGGTGAAGAAGTTTGCCGACCCTCCTGCCAGTAGAAACAATTTCTTCCTATTTACTCTATCAAAACCCCTCATAATTCTCAATATTGGGCACAATCGCCCAGCTGGAGCCTAACCAGTGATTTACAATAGCTTACCCTCACTTCCTTGCTATTTTTACCTGCCTCTATTTATAAAGCCAGGGATCCCACGTGCTTCTTTAACAGCATGTGCCCTGCCACCTTCATGGAGTTGTACCTGTGAGCCTCAGGTTTGTCTGTTCCTGCACCCGTTTAATATTGTACCATTGCTTTTATATCGCCTCTCCGCAGCTTTCCTTCCAAAACGCCTCACTTTGCACTTCTTCGCATCTAAATAAAAACAGAAGGGGAATGGACGACTTGTGCCCTTTGTCCATCTCTATGCTGAAGATTCAAAGAATGTCATAAAAGCTCAAGTGTTTCACCAACATCCTTTAGGGAAGGAAACCTGACATCCTTGCCCGGTCTGGCCTATACGTGACTCCAGTCCCGCAACCATCCTCTTACATAAGAACATAAGAAATAGGAGCAGGAGTAGGCCATTTAGCCCCTCGAGCCTGCTCCACCATTCAATAAGATCATGGCTGCTCTGATCATGGACTCAGCTCCCCATAACCCTTGACTCCCTTATCGTTCAAAAATAATTGATTCTTAACTGCCTCTGAAGTGGCCAAGCAAAGCCCTCAGATGTATCGGGGTGACTAGAGTTGGGCAATAAATACTGTAGGGTGTTCGTTTTCCACTCTACTTTGATTCATAGACCTCGAGGATTACACGTAATGCAAAGTTTAAGCTTAAAACCAATTGTTAGTTTATTACACAAAAACCAACTAAAAATTACAGAACAAGACTTAGAGATTGATCGAAGATATACAATCACCCATCCAGCCGGTTGCTGCTGTTGTCGCTGGTAGGTTCGTGGAGCTAGGGAAGGTGTTGGGTCCCCACTGCTTGCTTCATGGTTGTTGTTCCTTTGATCTGTTGTTCTGAATTGTTCCTTTGATCTATTGTTTTGCGCTGTTTTACTTCTGTGAGCTCCTTCATATATACCCATACCTTGTCTCCGCAAGGTCTTACAAGTCCCCTGGGAGGACAGACGCACCAACATTAGCGTCCTCCATCAGGTCAACATCCCCAGCATTGAAGCACTGAACACACTTGACCAGTTCCGTTGAGCGGGCCACATTGTTCGCATGCCTGACACAAGACTCCCAAAGCAAGCGCTCTACTCGGAACTCCTACAACACAAGCGAGCCCCAGGTGGGCAGAGGAAACGTTTCAAGGACACCCTCAAAGCCTCCTTGATAAAATGCAACATCCCCACCGACACCTGGGAGTCCCTGGCCAAAGACCGCCCTAAGTGGAGGAAGTGCATCCGGGAGGGTGCTGAGCACCTCGAGTCTCGTCGCCGAGAGCATGCAGAAATCAAGCACAGGCAGCGGAAGGAGCGTGCGGCAAACCAGTCCCACCTATCCTTTCCTCCAACCACTGTCTATCCCACCTGTGACAGAGACTGTAATTCCTGAATTGGACTGTACAGTCACCTAAGAACTCACTTTTAGAGTGGAAGCAAGTCTTCCTCAATTTCGAGGGATCCATATGGTTATACAAATCTCCTGGTCTGGATGAGTCTCAATTGCTGTGATGATGGATCTGGATCCATTTGGATGGCCACAATTCGCACACGGAATCAGCAGGCCAAAGATAACTCCTTGTCTTTTGTGCCCCGTTATCCATGCCTTTTGGGATCCTTCGTTGACCTGGGTTTTCACAGATTTGTAGTCTCCATAGGGAAATGGTTTTTCCCCTCTGGCCAATGAATCCATGGGCTCCTCTGCTTGATTGTATCAAAACCCTTTGTCTCGATGTTAATCGGGTCTCGCTCCTGACCCGCATAGAAACATAGAAACATAGAAAATAGGTGCAGGAGCAGGCCATTCAGCCCTTCTAGCCTGCACCGCCATTCAATGAGTTCATGGCTGAACATGAAACTTCAGTACCCCCTTCCTGCTTTCTCGCCATAACCCTTGATCCCCCGAGTAGTAAGGACTTCATCTAACTCCCTTTTGAATATATTTAGTGAATTGGCCTCAACTACTTTCTGTGGTAGAGAATTCCACAGGTTCACCACTCTCTGGGTGAAGAAGTTTCTCCTCATCTCGGTCCTAAATGGCTTACCCCTTATCCTCAGACTGTGACCCCTGGTTCTGGACTTCCCCAACATTGGGAACATTCTTTCTGCATCTAACCTGTCTAAACCCGTCAGAATTTTAAACGTTTCTATGAGGTCCCCTCTCATTCTTCTGAACTCCAGTGAATACAAGCCCAGTTGATCCAATCTTTCTTGATAGGTCAGTCCCGCCATCCCGGGAATCAGTCTGGTGAACCTTCGCTGCACTCCCTCAATAGCAAGAATGTCCTTCCTCAAGTTAGGAGACCAAAACTGTACACAATACTCCAGGTGTGGCCTCACCAAGGCCCTGTACAACTGTAGCAACACCTCCCTGCCCCTGTATTCAAATCCCCTCGCTATGAAGGCCAACATGCCATTTGCTTTCTTAACCGCCTGCTGTACCTGCATGCCAACCTTCAATGACTGATGTACCATGACACCCAGGTCTCGTTGCACCTTCCCTTTTCCTAATCTGTCACCATTCAGATAATAGTCTGTCTCTCTGTTTTTACCACCAAAGTGGATAACCTCACATTTATCCACATTATACTTCATCTGCCATGCATTTGCCCACTCACCTAACCTATCCAAGTCACTCTGCAGCCTAATAGCATCCTCCTCGCAGCTCACACTGCCACCCAACTTAGTATCATCCGCAAATTTGGAGATACTGCATTTAATCCCCTCGTCTAAATCATTAATGTACAATGTAAACAGCTGGGGCCCCAGCACAGAACCTTGCGGCACTCCACTAGTCACTGCCTGCCATTCTGAAAAGTACCCGTTTACTCCTACTCTTTGCTTCCTGTCTGACAACCAGTTCTCAATCCACGTCAGCACACTACCCCCAATCCCATGTGCTTTAACTTTGCACATTAATCTCTTGTGTGGGACCTTGTCGAAAGCCTTCTGAAAGTCCAAATATACCACATCAACTGGTTCTCCTTTGTCCACTTTACTGGAAACATCCTCAAAAAATTCCAGAAGATTTGTCAAGCATGATTTCCCTTTCACAAATCCATGCTGACTTGGACCTATCAGTTAAGAGTCACCACCTGCCCCAGGCTGGTGCTCTTTTCTCCCGCCCAACAGTCCCACAGATTTTCTTTTAAACCACTTTAGTCTGTGGCCTCTTGCTGTGCCTTGATCACGAAATGTGTAAAACCTTACAATACCAGCCTTGTCAGTGACGCCTGAGAATCAGTATTAAAACAAATCAGTGCTTGGCATCAGACTCAGCAAAGAGGAAGTCGATAAGGAAATGAAGGATTGATGGTGGATGTTCGTTTGTTTCCGCCCGTTATTTCAGCGCAATCCTGGGTGATCGGCCGAACTGACACGAAAGATTGGGGAATGTGAACCGGAAGTGAGTTGCACCCGTAACCACTCAGGTTCATGTTTTCTGCCGGTTTAAAGTGTTTGTTGTCTAGAACGAGTGAACCACTCTTAAGTTTGCACAGGGTAAGTTGGAACCTACGACCCATCTCTTCTCTTTGTTTTCTCTCTTGCCCTCCTTCACTCTCACTTTCTTTTCTTTTCTCCTGGCCCAGTACATCCCAAATACTCCGTTGACTGTACAGCGCTTTGGGACATCCTGAGCTCATGAAAGGCGCTATATAAATGCAAGTTCTTTCTTGCTTTCTCTCTTTCTGTCTTGGCCAACATTTATCCCTCAACCAACACCTAAAACAGATCGGGGTGGAATTCCCCCATTGTGCACCTCCCATAGGCGCTAATGGGGGGCAAATGTGTTTTCGTCCGGGGGG
Organism: Pristiophorus japonicus; assembly: GCF_044704955.1. Taxonomy (NCBI): domain Eukaryota; kingdom Metazoa; phylum Chordata; class Chondrichthyes; family Pristiophoridae; genus Pristiophorus; species Pristiophorus japonicus. The sequence continues at coordinate 23,649,212 of NC_091978.1, read as the reverse complement.
GGGAGGGGTGCTACTGGCTCCCACGGATTAGCGCGGAGTTGGCGGATGTGTTAATCCAGTAGTGCCGCGCCCCGCTGTTAGCACCTCGGGCCGTCGTGCCTTCGCCGATGACATCATTGCCGTGCACGGCGACCCCGTTTGACCCCATGGCGGAAACTGGGCAGCGCCCTGTGAAGCCTCCACAGGCGATGCTCACGCCAGCCTTTGTGGGTTGTGAACCTGGTCGCAAACCGACCGCGGGGCAATCACCACCATTTTCGTTCTCCACAGACTCACCAGTCGGGCTGTTGTCCGATGCTGTTGCGGGGGTCCGGGTCGCGATCGTCTCTGTGCTGCGCTGCGGCCATGGCAACCCCTCATCCCAGGTGGCCCACTGGAGGCCCATCAAAGGGCCTACAGAGCCCGCAGCGCCCTCTCCCCTTTAACGGAAGCGGAGGGACGCTGAAACGCGCCGGCTCTACGCAGAGAGGCCGCGTAGCGCTCCGCGATACGCCCACGCAGCACCCCCGATCCCGCCCCGAGAGGAAGCGGGGCACGCGGCATTGCGGTCCACTTCCTGTGAGGGGCGGTAACCCCGTTTTTGCGTCCAGGGCGGCACTCCTGCACCAGGCACAGAATGTCCGGCCTCGAAAAGGTCACCGCACCCAGCTGGGGCGATAGCCAATTCTGACCACATGATCTTGTCATGTATTTAATTGCTGTTTGTGGGACCAGTGCTGTGCACTAATTGACTGCCATGTTTCCCACATTACAACAGTTTGATGTACTTCAAAATTACTCCATTATCTGTAAAGTGCTTGTCCAATGGTTGTGAAAGACTCAAGTCTTTCTTTTTTGGAAAGTATTTTAAGCGATTTGTGGGGAAAAAGATCAGCGATTGGATTAACATCAGCAATCCTGTTACAGCGCCACCTATTGGTGTTACAAGGAACTACAAGTGTGGATATTTTTACATTGGAATTCCCATTGAAAATGTTTGCGCATCAATTTCCAGCAGAGTACGCAGCGTACATAAGAATTCGAATATATTGATGGCTGGGATGTGGAGTTTCCTTACCTCACTGCACGTGTATGCATGTTTGGGGAATAATCATTGGACGGTATAGTCCCGTATTGGACTGCACAGTCACCTGAGAATCATAGAATCAAAGAAGTTTACACGACGGAAGGCGGCCATTTCGGCCCATCGTGTCAATGCCGGCCAACAAGAGGCTATCCAGCCTAATCTCACTTTCCAGCTCTTGGTCCATAAGCCTGCAGATTACGGCACTTCAGGTCTACATCCAAGTACTTTTTAAATGTGCTGAGGGTTTCTGCCATTACCACCATTTCAGGCAGTGAGTTCCAGACCCCCACCCCCCTCTGGGTGAAGAAATTTCCCCTCATATCTCCTCCAAACCTCCTGTCAATTCCTTTAAATCTATGCCCCCTGGTTGTTGACCCCTCTGCTAAGGGAAATAGGCACTTTCTATCCACTCTATCTAGGCCCCTCATAATTTTATACACCTCAATGAGGACTCACTTTGAGAGTGGAAGTAAGTCTTCCTTGATTTCGAGGGACTGCCGATTGGCTGACTGCAAAACAATGAATTAAATGACGTACAGGTGTGGGGGAACAAATAGATATTTTCCCATTAATACATCATGTGCAAAATGAATGTTAAAGGCACCTGCCATCTGTCAAACCGGTGCAGGCTTTGTTTATTGACAGCTCGCATATCCAGGCGACTGGTCCATCTTTTATGTTTACCTGCGCTGTATTAAAGATAGTGTTGGGTCAAGTGTCCATGTGAAGCTCTTGCTGTTATGAAAGTGTCAGCCTGGCTCAGTTGCTCGCACTCTTGCCACTGGGTCAGAAGGTTATGGGTTTCTGCCCCGTTCCATCGCTGAAGCACGCAAATCGTAGAATCCTACAGTCCTCTTCTTCTTCTTCGGCCATGCCCCGGGAGTCGAGGATGATTCCACACTGAAGTGAGTTCTAACGTGACTGGTGAGACCACTGCTGGACCTACAGTCTCTGTCACAGGTGGGGCAGAGGGTGGTTGGAGGGACGGGTGGGTGGGGTGCCTGGGTTGTCGAACGCTCCCTTCGCTGTTTGTGCTTGGCTTCCGGGTGCTCCCGATGAAGAGACCCGAGGTGTTCGCCGCCTTTTCTGGTGATCCTCCTCCACTTTGAGCGGCCTTGGGCCAGGGAGTCCCAGGTGTCGGTGGGGATGTTCCATTTTTCAAGGAGGCTTTGAGGGTGTCCCTTAAGCGTTTTCTCTGCCCTCCTGGGACTCGCTTGCCGTGAAGTAGCTCAGAGTAGAGTGCTTGTTTCGGGAGCCTAGTATCGGGCATGCGGACAATGTGGCCCGTCGATCGGAGTTGATTGAATGTCTCAATGCTGGGGATGTCGGCCTGAGAGAGAACACTGACATTACAACAGTGACTACACTCCAAAAGCACTTCATTGGCTGTCAAATGCTTTGAAACGTCTAGCGGTCATGAAAGGCGCTATATAAATGCAATTCTTTATTTTTCCTAGAATAGTACGGCACAGAAGGAGGCCATTCAGCCCATCGAGTCTGCATCGGCTCTTTCGAAGAACAATCCAGTAAGTCCCACTGTCCCGCTCTTTCCCCATAGCCCTGCAATTTTTTTCTTCAACGAGTTATCCAATTCCCTTTGAAGGTTTCTATTGAGTCTGTTTCCACCACTCGATAAAAAAAGAGAGTTTTGCATTTCTGTAGCACCTTATACAGCCATCGGATGTCCCAAAGCATTTCACAGCCAATGAAGTACTTTTTGAACTGTAGTCACTGTTGTAATGTGGGAAACGCGGCAGAAAATTTGCACACAGCAAGATCCCACAAACAGCAATGTGATAATGATCAAATAATCTGTTTTTGTGATGTTGATTGAGGGATAAATATTGGTCAGGACACCGGGAATAACGCCCCTGCTCTTCTTCGAATATTGCCATGGGATATTTCACATCCACCTGAGAGAGCAGATGGGGCTTCAGTTTAACATCTCATCCGAAAGACAGCACCTCCAGCAGTGCAGCACTCCCTCAGCACTGCACTGAGAGTGTCAGCCTAGAGTTTGCACTCAAGTCTCTGGAGTGGGACTTGAACCCACAACCATCTGCCTCAAAAGCAAGGATGCTACCTGTTGTGTATGGAGAAAGAGTCAGACTGAACACTGTGAGCTCAAAGTAATGTGTGACTGTAGTCTTTTATTGCAGGTCTCCAGAGTGCCTCACCAACCTGTGAATCCTCCTTAAATACCTATACTCCCAAGGGATTATGGGATCCCTTGTGACTCCAGGGGATGAGCCCTCTGGTGGTTGTACAGAGTAAATATAAGTTTACATATATAGCAACAGTCCCCTGACCCCCCCCCCTCACAAAGTCAATAGGGTAACTATTTACAATGTGAGTCGATCTGGGGCCCTTCTTGCCCTGGTTGATCGTCTCGGTGTGAAAGCTGGTGTTGTTGAATCATTTGTTGGGCCCTTGCTGGGCTGCTGTGCAGCTGGCCTTGCTGGGCTGCCTGGTGTGTTGGGCCCTGCAGGGCTGTTGTGGATGATGGGTTCTGCTTCGTGGTCAACCGTGGTGCCGGTTGCCACTGGTGTGTATGTTGGGGATCAAAAAAGGTAGGGTCCAAGGTGGGTTGCTCAGGATAGTCCATGAATCTGAGTTTGATTTGGTCCAAGTGTTTCTGGCAAATGAGTCCATTTGAAAGTTTGACCCGAAACACCCTGCTCCCCTCTTTGGCCACAACAGTGCCGGGAAGCCACTTGGGACCTTGTCCATAATTTATTACAAATACAGGATAATTGATTTCAATCTTGCGTGACACATTTGTGCTATCATGGTATGCACTTTGTTGAAGCCGCCTGTTCTCTACCTGTTCATGTAGATCAGGGTGAACTAACGAGCGCCTTGTCTTAAGTGCTGTTTTCATGAGCAGTTCAGCAGGTGGGATCCCAGTGAGTGAGTAAGGTCTCGAGCGGTAGCTAAGCAGGACTCGGGATAGGCGAGTCTGCAGTGAGCCTTCAGTTATCCTCTTCAAGCTTTGCTTGATAGTTTGCACTGCTCTCTCTGCCTGATCATTGGACGCTGGTTTAAACGGGGCAGATGTGACATGTTTGATCGCGTTACGGGTCATGAATTCTTTGAACTCAGCACTGGTAAAACATGGCTCGTTGTCGCTCACCAGGACATCGGGTAGGCCGTGTGTGGCAAACATGGCCCGCAGGCTTTCAGTAGTGGCAGAGGACGTGCTAGCCGACATTATCTCACATTCAATCCACTTGGAGTACGCGTCTACAACCACAAAGAACATTTTACCCAAGAACGGGTCTGCATAGTCGATGTGTACCCTAGATCATGGTTTGGAGGGCCAAGACCATAAACTTAGCGGCACCTCCCTGGGTACATTGCTTAACTGCGAGCATGTATTACATCTGTGAATGCAGGACTCTAAGTCCGCATCGATACCGGGCCACCGCACGTGGAATCTGGCTAACGCTTTCATCATTACGATGCCTGGGTGGGTACTGTGGAGGTCATTGATGAAGGTGTCTCTGCCCTTTTTGGGGACCACTACTCGATTGCCCCACAGAAGGCAGTCTGCCTGTAGAGACATTTCATCTTTGCGCCGCTGGAACGGCTTTATCTCTTTCTGCATTTCCACTGGGACACTGGACCAGCTCCCGCGAAGCACACAGCTTTTGACTAGAGATAATAAGGGGTCCTGGCTTGTCCAGGTTTTGATCTGCTGGGCAGTGACGGGTGATTGCTCATTCTCAAACGCTTCCATAACCATGGCTAGATCTGTGGGCTGCGCCATTTCCACCCCTGTGGTGAGCAATGGCCGCCTACTGAGAGCATCGGCGCAGTTTTCTGTGCCTGGCCTGTGGCGGATGACATAGTTGTATGCGGACAACGTGAGGGCCCATCTCTGGATGCGGGCCGATGCGTTGGTATTTATCCCTTTACTCTTGGAAAACAGGGATATAAGTGGCTTATGGTCAGTTTCCAATTCGAATTTTAGCCCAAACAGGTATTGATGCATTTTCTTTACCCCATAGACACACTCTAACGCTTCTTTCTCAATCATGCTGTAGGCTCTCTCAGCCTTAGACAGACTCCTGGATACACAAGCAACCGGTTGCAGTTTCCAAAATCATTAGCTTGTTGCAATACACACCCGAAGCCAAATGACAACGCATCACATGCTAGTACCAAACGCTTACATGGATCATACAACACAAGCAATTTGTTTGAGCATAACAATTTTCTCGCTTTTACAAAGACATTTTCTTGGCTTTTGCCCCAAACCCATTCGCCCCCCACCCCCCTTTTCTTAGTAAGACATGCAGTGGTTCTAACAGTGTGCTGAGACCCGGTAAGAAGTTACTAAAGTAATTTAAGAGTCCCAGAAACAACCGCAGTTCCGTCACGTTCCGTGGCCTCGGTGCGTTCTCGGTTGCTTCCGTCTTCGCGTTGATGGGCCTGATACCATCTGCCGCAATCCTCCTTCCCAAGAACTCCACTTCAGGCACCAGGAAAACGCACTTCGGGTGTTTTAACCTGAGCCCCACACGTTTGAGTCGACTAATAACCTCCTCCAGGTTCTGCAGATGCTCGACTGTGTTCCGACCTGTGACCAAGATGTCGTCCTGGAAGACCACGATGTGTGAGACCGACTTCAGTAAACTTCCATGTTTCTCTGGAATATCGCCGCCACTGATCGGATTCCAAACAGGCATCTGTTATAAACAAAAAGACCCTTGTGCGTGTTGGTGCAGGTGAGGGCCTTCGATGATTCCTCCAGTTCCTGCATCATGGAAGCTGAAGTCAGATCCAGCTTCGTGAACGTCTTTCCTCCCGCCAGCGTTGCAAAGAGGTTGTCGGCCTTTGGTAGTGGGTATTGATCCTGCAGGAAGAAACGATTGATAGTTACCTTGTAATCGTCACAGATTCTGATGGTGCCATCTCCCTTGAGGACTGGGACAATAGGATTGGCCCACTCGTTGAACTTCATCGGTGAAAATATGCCCTCTCTTTGCAGCCGGTCTCGTTCGATCTCTACCCTTTCTCTCATCATGTATGGTACTGCTCTCGCCTTGTGATGGATGGGTCGCGCCCCTGGAATTAGGTGGATCTTCACTTTTGCTCCTTGAAATTTCCCGATGCCTGGTTCGAACAGCGAAGGAAATTTGTTTAAGACCTGGGCACACGAAGTGTTGTCAGCGGGCAATAGCACTCGGATGTTGTCCCAGTTCCAGCGTATCTTTCCCAGCCAGCTCCTGCCGAGCAGCGTGGGACCATTGCCCGGTACCACCCAGAGAGGTAGCTTGTGCACCGCTTCATCGTAGGAGACCTTTACGGTAGCACTGCCGATTACAGGAATCAGTTCTTTAGTGTAAGTTCTTAGTTTCATGTGAACTGGAGTTAAGACTGGCCTTGAGGCCTTGTTGCACCACAACCTTTCGAAAGTATTTTTGCCCATGATGGACAGTGTCCAGCCCCATTGACACCGGGAGTCCATTTAGTTCAACATTCAGCATTATCGGGGGACAATTCATGGTGAATGTGTGCACCCCACGTACCTCTGCCTCCTCTATCTGAGGCTCTGGTTCATCATGATCCTCCGTGGATCTGTCCTCCTCTGCAACATGGTGGTTTGCAGGTTTAACAGGCTTAGCAGCTCACCTGCACACTCGTTGGAGGTGTCCCATTGTTTCACAGCCCTTGCAAATGTACTCTTTGAATTGGCATGATTTGAAATGATGATCACCCCCGCAGCGCCAACAAGGTGTTAATGGCCTTGCATTCATCACCCTTGATGGTGGACTCTGAGACATCTGCGGATGTGCAGCTGCAGGCATGTGTGACCTGCCCTGCAAGTTACGATTTGAAAACAACATCACTTTGTTCACAGTACTTGTAGCAGCACTTGTGTGCTGAGAGATTTGCTTTGTATTGTCACTGGTGGCAATGAACGCCTGGGCTATCGCTAGGGTCTTACTCAAGGTTGGGGTCTCTACAGTCAAAAGTTTGTGAAGTATGGTTTTGTGGCCAATGCCAAGTACGAAAAAATCTCTGAGCATGTGCTCCAAATGTTCTTCAAATTCGCAATGTCCTGCAAGGCGTCTTAGCTCGGCGACATAACTCGCCACTTCCTGGCCTTCAGACCTCTTGTCAGTGTAGAACCTGTACCTCGCCATCAGAACACTTTCCTTCGGGTTCAAATGCTCTCTGACCAGTGTGCACAAATCGTCGTATGATTTCTCCGTAGGTTTCGCTGGAGTGAGTAGATTCTTCATGAGGCCACACGTTGGTGCCCCACAGACGGTGAGGAGGATCGCTCTCTTCCCCATCTAGCTCGTTGGCCACGAAGTATTGGTCGAGTCGCTCCACAAAAGTTTCCCAATCATCTCCCTCTGAGAATTTCTTCAGGATGCCCACTGTTCTCTGAATCTTTGGGTTCACTATCTGTATCTCGTCGCCAGTTGTTGTGTATGGAGAAAGAATCAGACTGAACACTGAGCTCAAAATAAAGTGTGACCATAGTCTTTTATTGCAGGTCTCCAGAATACCTCTCCAACCTGTGAAGACTCCTTAAATACCTGTGCTCCCAAGGGATTATGGGATCCCTTGGGACTCCTGGGGATGAGCCCTCTGGTGGCTCTACAGAGTAAATACAAGGTTACATTTTTAACACTACCCACTGAGCCACAGCTGACACATAGGCAGTGTATTTCAAATCCTAACCACTTGTTGCGCAAAAATATTTTCCCTTGTGTCAATCATCTTAAATCTGTGCCCTCTGGTTATCGCCCCTTCTGCCATTGGAAAGAGTTTCCCTTTATTTACTCTATCTAACCTCTTTATAGTCCCAATTTAAGTGAGCAATCCAGAGCAGTACTGAGGGAGTGCTGCATTGCCAGAGGTGCTTTACTTCAGGTTCTGCATGGCTCAGAGACATGGACCATATACAGTAGATACCTCAAATCGCTGGAGAAATACCACCAAAGATGTCGCCGCAAGATCCTGCAAATCCCCTGGGGGGACAGACGCACCAACATTAGTGTTCTCGACCAGCATCAAAGCACTAACCACACTTGACCAGCTCCGTTGGGCGGGCCACATTGTTCGCATGCCCGACAAGAATCCCAAAGCAAACACTCTACTCAGAACTCCTACATGGCAAGCGAGCCCAAGGTGGGCAGAGGAGACTTTTCAAGGACACCCTCAAAGCCTCCTTGATAAAATGCAACACCTCCACCGACACCTGGGAGTCCGTGGCCAAAGACCGCCCAAAGTGGAGGATGAGCATCCAGGAGGGCGCTGAGCATCTCGAGTCTCGTTGCCGAGAGCATGCAGAAAACAAGCGCAGGGCAGCGGAAGGAGCGTGCGGCAAACCAGACTCCCCCACCCACCCTTTCCTCCACCGACTGTCTGTCCCACCTGCGACAGAGACTTTATTCCCGTATTGGACTGTTCAGCCACCTGAGAACTCTCTTTTAGAGTGGAAGCAAGTCTTCCTCGATTTCGAGGGACTGCCTATGATGATGATGATGATGATGACATCAGGTGCTCTCAAATCCCTGTTCTGGGGTTGTTTAATATTACATGGTATTTAAAAAAAAACATATTTGAAGTGCCCTTCCCAACATTTGTCTCTCAGCCAATGCTACCAAAAACAAACTGGTGATTCATCGCATTGCTGTCTGTGGGATCTTTCTGTGTGCAAAATGGCTGGCGCATTTCATTCCATCGTCACTATCTGCGAGTGAAGTGTTTTAGGAAATTTCTGAGCGTTGTGACAAGGTGCGATACACATGGACCTCTTTCCTTTCACTGGGATCTTTCGAGAGGACTCATATGTTGTAACAGAGACTTGTTTTGTCACAACAAACACTTAGGTGCAGTAGGAGCTGAGGAATTGAGTGTTAGCGACAGGCAGTCTGACAGAGCGGAGAAAGGGAGCCCGATCAGGTTCAGTTATGGTAAGCGATGGCAGCGACGCAGCATGTTTCAGGGAATGTTATCATTATCATCGGCAGTCCCTCGAAATCGAGGAAGACTTGCTTCCACTCTAAAAGTGAGTTCTCAGGTGGCTGTACAGTCCAATACGGGAATTACAGTCGCTGTCACAGGTGGGGCAGACAGTGGTTGAAGGAAAGGGTGGGTGGGGAGTCTGGTTTGCCGCACGCTCCTTCCGCTGCCTGCGCTTGTTTTCTGCATGCTCTCGGTGACGAGAATCGAGGTGCCCAGCGCCCCCCCGGATGCTCTTCCTCCACTAAGGGCGGTCTTTGGCCAGAGACTCCCAGGTGTCGGTGGGGATGTTGCATGTTATCAAGGAGGCTTCGAGGGTTTCCTTGAAACGTTCCTTGAAATGTTTCCTCTGCCCACTTGGGGCTCACTTGCTGTGTAGGAGTTCCGAGTAGAGCGCTTGCTTTGGGAGTTTTGCGTCGGGCATGCAGGTGATGTGGCCTGCCCAATGGAGCTGGTTGAGTGTGGTCAGTGCTTTGATGCTGGGGATGTTGGCCAGGTCAAAAACACTAACGGATCTTGTGGAGACATCTTTGGTGGTATTTCACCAGCGATTTGAGGTGTCTACTGTATATGGTCCACGTCTCTGAGCCATATAGGAGGGCGGGTATCACTACAGCCCTGTAGACCATAAGCTTGGTGCCAGTTTTGAGGGCCTGATCTTCGAACACTCTCTTCCTCAGGCGACCGAAGGCTGCGCTGGCACACTGGTGGCGGTGTTGAACTTGTCGATGTCTGCCCTTGCTTATAATAGGCTCCCAAGGTATGGAAAGTGGTCCGCTTTGTCCAGGGCTGCGCTGTGGATCTTGCTGACTGGGGGGGCAGTGCTGTGTGGCGGGGTTATACAATGTTTGGCCTGCAGATTGCGGTCGGAGGCTTGCCGCTCCCGTGTGGCTCCAAACCAAAGGAAAACGAATACTTACCTGGGGCTTCCGAAGCTTCAGACCCTTGTGATCCTGGGCCGGCAGACATGAAGCCTGCATGAAGCGTCCCTGGGATCACATGGGTCAGGCCAACCAATGACAAAGGGGGATCCCCATTATGATTAAGGGGATTCCATTTACATTCGGAATCCCCCTAAGCATATCAGAAATCAGCCAATAAATACAATTTCACACCACTTACAATGATCACAGGTTCAAAATTAAATAAAATACCATTTAATGAAACACTTGAAATAAGACTGTAACTTTTTGAAAAATAAATTGAAACATTTTTTTAAACGGGTTGAAACTTTACCTAAACTGATTTTAAATGTAAGAGAATGTTAAAATGATTTAAAAACTTTTATTTAAAATATGATTTAGACCCTTGCACTGGTGAAAGAATGCCTTACGCTTGTCTGCTTGTACCAGGCGTAAGGGTTTGGTGGGTATTCGCTGGGCAGAAGTGGGGCAAATAGCCCAATTCTGCGCCAGCGAAAGTGAATGTACAGCGGGTGCAGACGATTTGTCCAGGAGAAAGTTGACAGATCACAAGTTGCAGGTTTTCGCCCGTGCGCATCGCCTCATTCACAGCACGTACAGCGCCCGTCATAGACCCCAGTCAGCATCCGGTCATGAAACCGATTTCTTGTCTCGCCAAAGAATTGTGATGCTGAGACAACTTATTTCCGCTGTCTAAACATGGAACGATCACCCTCACCTTCCTGCTGTAGTGTCCTTACACCTTACTATAGAATCACACGAAGCATGTACTGCAGACAAGGTCACTCTGTGACCTGAACCTTTATTCCCAGGACCAAGAAGTGATGACCCTGCGTGGGACCTCCCTTTATATACCTGGATGACCAGGTGAGGAGCATCTCCCACAAGTTCACCCCCTGTGGTCAAGGTGTGCATTTCTTGGGTGTATACCGTGTTGTTACATGAAGGTTACAGTTACATGAAGGTTACATACATGACACCTGCTACTCCCCCTTCCTCCTTCCCTCTCTTCCACCTCAACAACTTGCATTTACATAGTGCCTGTAATGCAGTAAAATGTTCCAAGGTGCTTCAGAAGAGCGTAATCAAACACTGAGCCAAATAGGGGACTACTATTACAGGATACGAGGAAGGTTTTAGAGAGTATCTTAACAACAACAACTTATATTTATGTAGCACCTTCAACGCAGTAAAATGTCCCAAGGCGCATCACAGGAGTGTTATAAGGCAAACAAATAAATTTGACACTGAGCCAGTTAAGAAGAAATTAGCGCAGGTGACCAAAAGCTTGGTCAAAGAGGTAGGTTTGAAGGAGGAAAGGGAGGTAGCGAGGAAGAGGATACAGAGGTAGTGAGGCGGAGAGGTTTAGGGAGGGTGTTCCAGAGCTTAGGGCCCAGGTAGCTGAAGGCACGGCCGCCAATGGTGGAGCGATTGAAATCGGGGATGCTCAAGAGGCCAGAATTGGAGGAGCGCTGAGATCTGGGAGGGTTGTGGGGCTGGACGAGGTTCAAGAGACAGGGAGGATGTTGCTTTTTTCCCCTGGGTTACGTCACCATGGATGCTGACCATTTTACCCAACTGGTCCATTCTTCAGGTGTGTGAGCCAGCGCAGTGAGTAGCCAGCAGGCTGTTTGACCATGGAAGGCATCGTAAGCACGTTCAATCCGAGAGTTGTTAACCTGTGGAATTCTCTATCACAGAGAATTGTTGATGTCAGTTCATTAGATATATTCAAGAGGGAGTTAGATATGGCCCTGACGGCTAAAGGGACCAAGGAGTATGGAGAGAAAGCAGGAAAGGGGTACTGAGGTGAATAATCAGCCATGATCTTATTGAATGGCGGTGCAGGCTCGAAGGGCCGAATGGCCGACTCCTGCACCTATTTTCTAAGTTTCTATGTTTCTATCCTGTTCTGACCCCAATGTCCGCATGTGCTCACTTTTCAGCGGGGGAAAAGTCACTGCGATCAGAAGCAGGAACCCTGTCTGATTTCCCTGCCTAACCCAGGGACACGGGGGGTCTATTGTTGCTTTACGATAGCTGACACATGAATAATGGCTACTAGAATAAAATACTGGCTGGTGCCCATTGACCCATAGCCAGTATGTTCAAGAGAGGGAAGAACAATGACGGAAGAAAAAGCACTACGAAAGTGATCCAAAGTTAGAAGAGAAATCGTGCAAAACTTTGGCGGAGTGAATAATCAAGCCATAGAATAATTAACTAGGGAAGAAGAAAAACTTGCATTTATATAGCGTCTTTCACCACCTCAGGACATCTCAAAGCATTTTACAGCTTTACAGCCAATGAAGTACTTTTGGAGTGTAGTCACTGTTGTAATGTGGGAAACGCGGCAGCCAATTTACGCACAGCAAGCTCCCACAAGCAGCAATGAGAGAATGATCAGATAATCTGTTTTTTCGTGAGGTTGATTGAGTGATAAATATTGGCCAAGAGACCTCTCCTACTCTTCTTCGAAATAGTGCCACGGGAACTTTCCCGTCCACCTGAGAGGGCAGAGGGGGGACCTCGGTTTAACTTCAGGTTTCACGACTTCAAGGGAACCGATGGTGTGCTTGGTGAAGTGCTGTCACCTTTCTATCGTGGGAAACGCGGCAGCCAGTTTGCGCACAGTGAGATCCCGTGAGCAGCCCCGTAGCGAGAGACATCCTGCGAGAATCATCATCATAGGCAGTCCCGCGAAATCGAGGGACTGCCACTCCAAAAGTGAATTCTCAGGTGACTGAACAGTCCAATACGGGAATTACAGTCTCTGTCACAGGTGGGACAGACAGTGGTTGAAGGAAAGGGTGGGTGGGGAGTCTGGTTTGACGCACGCTCCTTCCGCTGCCTCCGCTTGTTTTCTGCATGCTCTCAGCGACGAGACTCGAGGTGCTCAGCACCCTCCCGGATGCTCTTCCTTCACTTAGGGCGGTCTTTGGCCAGGGACTCCCAGGTGTCAGTGAGGATGTTGCATTTTATCAAGGAGGCTTTGAGGGTGTTCTTAAAATGTTTCCTCTGCTCACCTGGGGCTCGCTTGCCGTGTAGGAGTTCCGAGTAGAGTGCTTGGTTTGGGAGGCTTGTGTCGGGCATGCGAACTATGTGGCCTGCCCAGCAGAGCTGGCCGAGTGTGGTCAGTGTTTCGATGTTGGGGATGTTGGCCTGTTCGAGGACGCTGATGTTGGTGCGTCTGTCCTCCCAGGGGATTTGCAGGATCTTGCAGAGACATTGGTAGGCTGTCGGCCCGAGAGGCCTTGTTCCCGTTGGTAAATAATTCCCACAACATTGTGGACTCGCCTGACGGCTTTCAGGCTGGAGCTAGCCAGTACCTGGTCCGACTGGCATTCTGTGTTTAACACAGTTGGCACGTTCTTCCCTTACATTTAGAGGTTAGAGTTCATGAGCTGTGCGCAGCACAGACTGAGAGCTGAGCACTTAATCCGCCCGGGGAGAGCTCCAGACTGTCAGGGTAACGGATACCCTTTCAGAGAACAGAGCGTCTCGTGACTTTACACCTGCCAAGTTTAATCATATGTACCTGCAACTTGCATCACACATCGACCCTGACTGACAGGCTCAAACCTCACTCCCGCCTGGAATTTCAGCCACGTTTTCCCTTCCTTTCCATCCCAGCATTCCCTGACTGGTTAAGCAAACCGTATCAAATGTCCCGCCATGATGTTTATCCTTTGAGTTTGGAATGAGCTTCCCTGGTTTCAGAGCCCAGCTCGCATATGCAACGCTGTGACGTGATTTCAGGATACTTTAAGAACATAAGAAATAGGAGCAGGAGTAGACCATACGGCCCCTCGAGCCTGCTCCGCCATTCAATAAGATCATGGCTGATCTGTTCATGGACTCAGCTCCACTTCCCTGCCCGCTCCCCATAACCCTTTATCTCTTATCGCTCAAAAATCTGTTTATCTCCGCCTTAAATATATTCAATGTTCCAGCTTCCACAGCTCTCTGGGACAGAGAATTCCACAGATTTACAACCCTCTGAGAGAAGAAATTTCTCCTCATCTCAGTTTTAAATGGGCGGTCCCTTATTCTAAGACTATGACTCCTAGTTTTAGTTTCCCCTACGAGTGACAATATCCTCTCTGCATCCACCTTGTCGAGCCCCCTCATTATCTTATATGTTTCAATAAGATCACCTCTCATTCTTCTGAACTAACCTATCCTCATAAGTCAACCCCCTCATCTCCAGAATCAACCTAGTGAACCTTCTCTGAACAGCCTCCAATGCAAGTATATATTTCTTTAAATACGGAGACCAAAACTGTATGCAGTACTCCAGGTGTGGCCTCACCAATACCCTGTACAGTTGTAGCAGGGCTTCTCTGCTTTTATACTCTATCCCCCTTCCATAAAGGCCAACATTCCATTTGTCTTCCTGATAACTTGCTGTACCTGCATGCTAACTTTTTGTGTTTCATGCACAAGGACCCCCAGGTCTCTCTGTACTGCAGCACTTTGAAGGAAGTTGTCGGGTACCACATAATGGGGGTGAGATCACGACTTTGATAGTGTAAGATGGGCGCTAGGGCCCGCAAGATGGGCCTCAGCTATTTACAATCTATAATAATGACCGAGATGAAGGGACTGAGTGTAATGTATCTACGTTTGCTGATGAAACAAAGCTAGGTGGGACAGTAAGCTGTGAGGAGAACACAATGCAAAGGGATATAGATAGACTAAGTGAGTGCACAGTAAGGTGGCAGATGGAGTATAATGTGAGAAAATGTGTGGTTATTCAGTTTGGTAGGAAGTATAGAAAACAGAATTTTTTTAAATAAATGGTGGGAAACTTTGAAATGTATGTGTTCAGAGAGATTTGTGTGTCCCTTGTGCAAGAAACACAGAAAGCGAGCATGCGGGTACAGCAAGCAATAAGGAAGGCAAATGACATGTTGTCCTTTATTGCAAGGGAATTGGAGTATGAGAGTAAGGAAGTCTTGCTACAATGGTATAAGACCTTAGTGAGACCACACCTGGAGTACTGTGCACAGTTTTGTCTGCTTATCGAAAGGACATACTTGCTTTGGAGACGGTGCAACGTAGTTTCATTAGATTGATTCCTGGGATGAGAGGGCTGTCCTATGATGAGAGATTGTGTAGAATGGGCCTATATTCTTTGGAGTATAGAAGAATGAGAGGTGATCTCATTGAAGCATACAAGATTCTGAAGGAGATTGACAGGTCAGATGCTGAGAGGATGTTGCCCCTGGCTAGAGTGTCTAGAACTAGGGGGCTCAGTCTCAGGATAAGGGGTCGGCCATTTAAGACAGAGATGAAGAGGAATTTCTTCACTCAGAGGTTTGTGACTCTTTAGAATTCTCTGCCCCTGAGGGTTGTGGATGCTGAGTCTCTGACTATATTCAAGGCTGAGGTAGAGAGATTGTTAGAATCTAGAGGAATCAAGGGATATGGAGATCGGGCGGGAAAGTGGAGTTGAGATTGATGATCAGCCATGATCTTATTGAATGACGGAGCAGGCTCGAGAGGCTGAATGGTTTACTCCTGCTCCTATTTCTTATGTTCTTATAGTGAGTCAGCAGCCCATTTTTCATCTCTCCCACATAGTCAGAATTCCCCACAACATTACTTAACTCCGAGCTGAAAATTAAAGGGCGTGGACGGAAGGGTGGTGGATAGGCCCTGGAAGGGTGGTGGTTGCAGAAACCCTCACCACATTTAAAAGGTGCTTGGATGGGCACTTGAAGTGCCGTAACCTGCAGGGTTATGGACCTAGAGCTGGTAAGTGGGATTAGACTGGATAACCTCTTGTCGGCTGGCGCATATACGATGGTAAATACTGCAGGGAATCGAATACGGCCAGGGTGATTTGGACTAGTTCCGATCGCCTGGATGGGTCAGAGAGGAATTTTCCCAGATTTCTTTCCCCAATTGGCCTGGGTTTTTTATCTGTTTTTTTGCCTCTTCCAGGTGATCACATGGCTCAAGTTGGGGTGGAGTGTAGAATGTTGTAGTGCAAGGGGTGCCACAGTTGTGTGGGGCGGACTGGTTGGGCCAGGTGCTCTTTACCTGTCCGCCATTGTTCATTGTTCATAGGTTCAGGGCTGCTGACTGAGGGCCGTGCGGCTCTTTGTCGGCCGGCGCGGGCACAATGGGCTGGAATGGCCTCCTTCTGCGCTGTAAATTTCTATGTTTCGATGTTAAAGCTCTCCTAAGGCCCACCGGGTGCTGAGCCAGATGAAGGAATTCTTAGGGCACCAAGAACACTGGGAGTCTCCCCGCACAGCCTCCCATCCCTCAACCTAACCGCAGAAAAGCTGACCTACTGCCCACCGTTCTTGAACCTCGCACAGTGACTCTTCAGGTGCCAGTTTGAGTGCCAGTCAGACTGCAAGGGGTACAAGTTCAGGCCCAGTCTCAGCGCCACACAGGCAGAGCGCGCCCGAACCAACACGCTCGAGGATCGGTACAGTTTGGTCCTCGGGCCTCGCCTACATGCTTGAAGCGAGCTGCCACTGCCAATCGCACCTCACCAGGCAACTCAACCAGCAGGAAACTGGCATTTCAGGGCTATGCGCCTGGCCTGTAGTGACAGTGAGGTACGGCCTAGGAAGGTGGGTTGGAGTGGGCTGTAAAACAGAGTTGAAATTTTATAGTACCTTTCACCCAGAGCGCGGTGGGGATCTGGAACTCACTGCCTGAAAGGGTGGTAGAGGCAGAAATCCTCACCACATTTAAGAAGGCAGTGAAGAAGGCAAATGGTATGTTGGCCTTCATAGCAAGGGGATTTGAGTATAGGAGCAGGGAAGTCTTCCTGCAGTTGTACAGGGCCTTGCTGAGGCCCCACTGGAATATTGTGTTCAGTTTTGGTCTCCTAATCTGAGGAAGGACATTCTTGCTATTGAGGGAATGCAGCGAAGGTTCACCAGACTGATTTCAGAGATGGCTGGGCTGTCATATGAGGAGAGACTGGATCAACTGGGCCTTCATTCACTGGAGTTTAGAAGGATGAGAGGGGATCTCATAGAAACATATAAGATTCTGACTGGACTAGACAGGCTAGATGCGGGAAGAATGCTCCCGATGTTGGGGAAGTCCAGAACCAGGGGACACAGTCTTAGGATAAGGGGCAGGCCGTTTAGGACTGAGATGAGGAGAAACTTCTTCACTCAGAGAGTTGTTAACCTGTGGAATTCCCTGCCGCAGAGAGTTGTTGATGCCAGTTCATTGGATATATTCAAGAGGGAGTTAGATATGGCCCTTACGGTTAAGGGGATCAAGGGGTATGGAGAGAAAGCAGGAAAGGGGTACTGAAGGAATGATCAGCCATGATCTTATTGAATGGCGGTGCAGGCTCGAAGGGCCGAATGGCCTACTCCTGCACCTATTTTCTATGTTTCTATGTTTCTAAGTACTTGGATGTGCACTTGAAGTGCCGTAACCTGCAGGGTTACGGACCGAGAGCTGGAAAGTGGGATTAGGCTGGATAGCCTCTTGTTGGCCGGCATGGACACGATGGGCCGAAATGGCCTCCTTTCGTGCTGTAAACTTCTATGATTCTATGAGTCACAACCTCAGGATGTCCCAAAGCGCTTTGCTGCCAATGGAGTACTTTTGGAGTGTAGTCACTGTCGTAACGTGGGAAACGCAGCAGCCAATTTGCCCACAAACAGCAATGTGATGATGACCAGATAATCTGTTTTTGTTGTATTGATTGAGGGATAAATATTGGCCAGGACACCGGGGATAACTCCCCTGCTCTTCTTCGAAATGGTGCCCTTTTGAAATACGTCCACCTGAGAGCGCAGAGGGGGCCTTGGTTTAATGTCTCATCCGAAAGACGGCACCTCCGACAGTGCGGCTCTCCCTCGGCAGTGCACTGGAGTGTCAGCCTAGACTTTTGTACTTAAGTCTTTGGGTGGGACTCGGACCCACAACCTTCTTACTCAGAGGCGAGAGTACTACCCACTGAGACACAGCTGACACGTATGGTGGGAGCAGGGGGAGAGATGATCACGTTTGTTTCTCCTAGCTCCACAGGAAGATAATATTTGCATTTATTGGCGATTGCGGGGGGCACTGACAACTCTGGAGAATCACAATCACAAATCTAGCCAAACTGAACATTAAATTAATTGCCGCTCCGCTAGACTTGGGCAGACTCTCCTCAATCCCCATTTCAAAATTGAGCCCCACGGGATCCCCATTCGCGCTCTTCGGACCTCACCCAGCAAGAACACCTCACACAACTGTCAAAAATTGTACTTAAAATCCTTTCATTGCGGACATAACACCAGCAAATGGGACAGAGTCTCATCCCGCATCCCACACACTGGGCAAGTTGCCACCTCTACTCGCCCAATCTTACATAAGACTATCATGGTAAAAATCCGGTTATGAGCCAATTTGAAATCCAGTTGAATCCATTCTGGACGTTTAACACTCCCTTCCAAATCCTGTTGAAGTCCAGCTGTGGGTATATATTCTGCTAAAACACCTGACCACTAAAACAGCCACCCCTCTACGGTTCTTATTTGTGCAACTTGCAAACATTTCTCCCTTCCAAACCTTCCGAACTCTTTCGAGGATCTCATCATCCCAAACGGTTTCTTGCAGACACAACAAGTCCATGCCTTTAAATCACTGCAACAACTGCTGCAATTTCTTCTCCCCCCTCAGTCCGTTCACATTAACCGAGAGCAATGTAATCGTTGCTCCTAATAAAAGAAGTGAGCCTGATAAACCCCCCGTCATCTTTACATCTCAGGCCCTTCCCTCCTCTCATGCTCCTTCCCAACCTTTTGGGCAGCTGTTGCTTTCTCCTGCAGCCTCCGGCTTTTTTTCACCTCCTGTTTGACCTTCCCCTGCAGTTTCAGCCTCTTCCTTACATTAAATTTAGGCCGTGGAACTGCCCCTTCTCCCTCCTTCTGCCCCTCACTAACCTTTCCCTTTCCACATGATGCACCCACCCCCACCCCCCAATTCCATGTCTCCTTCCTCCTCTGACTCCTCACTCTCGAGTTCTTCTGTAGTCTCCCGTCCCTGTTCTCCGTCAGATACAGAATCTCCCTTAGAGAGTTCTTCTGCGAACAAGGTTTCTCCAACAGTGCCACTCCATTTGGCCTCACCTCCACCGCTGACCCTTGCTCCCCGTTTCTTCTCTCTCTGGGACAATGGCGTGTCTCCACCCATCTTGCTCCCTTTTGGCGTCTTTGTCTCCCCGTTCTCTTCCTGCTGCCCCTTTAAGACTCCTGCCTCTTGCACCCTCTCCTGGTCTTGCCCCCTCCTGCTCCCCAAGACGTACAACACCCCGTCTCTCTTTGGAGCACTCACACTTACCCCGCACCCAGCTCTGCTCCCCCCACGGACACCTGAAGGCGAGCCATATTATGGTTGGACTCTGTCCCTGACCCGTGCTGCCTTCCGCTGACTTTATCCTTTTCCACCATACTTGGTGTGTTTTCCACCATCCCCATCCTGTTTTCTGCTCTGTAATTTTCTGCCTCTTCTTGCGCTCTTTCCTCATTCCGTTCGGCGGCTGTGTCCTCCGCCTGCTCCACTCATACCTCCTGCTCCTTCTCCCATCACTTCGTCGCTCAAGGAGCTTCCTTCTGCCTCACACTCACAGCGGGTGAGGCCTTTGTGACAAACTGCACAGCTCTCTGCCTTGCAGTTCCAAGCGATGTGTCCAGACTTGCCACAGTTATAACAGTACAGGTCTGGACAGCTTCTTACTAGATGGGCGTGTCCAAGACAGTAATAGCAAACCTTCACCTGGTTATCATGCAGAACTTGGAAGTACTGCACTCCTTCCATTGTCTCGAATTTCATGCTGTAGGGTAATGACTTCACCCCCTCTGGGAGCTGCACTTTTACGTAATGGGTTCAATCGGCTGCCAGGATAGTATCTCTTCTTTATTATTGAGAAAAGTTTAATGTCCCACAACTCCAACTTTTTTATCAGCACATCTTCCTCAACATAAACCGGCAGGTTTAAGAATGAACCTACCATCTCTTCGGAATTCGGCAAAGATACATCCAGGTACTTCTCACCAACGTTCAGGCTCAGTAAAAGACTTTCCACCTCCTCTCGGCCACTGACCGTCACTTCGAATCCAACATTGGACTTTGGTCGGCAAGCAAAGCAACTTCCCTCACCGCAGTCCTCGTGTACTGCCTGGATAATATCCCAAGCTCGCATCTCCTTATCCTGGCAGTGAACCACCACCGTGTTTTCTTTTCCAAACCTCCTGGGGTCCTGACTCAAATCTTTGGGCATTTTATTCTCTCTTCTCAAGACATTCTCTCCCCTGATTAAATTCACACTGGGAGCATTGTCCTCTGAGGGGACCGGCCCTCCAGGCCCCTCAGCAGTCACCTGGCTGAGGTTTATGGGCCAAAAAGGCCCTGAAATTTGAAAAAAAACACCCCAAAAACCCACCACTAACTTTTTACAAACTCACTCCAACTCCTGCAGTAATCAGCAGTACCTGCTCACTCCTAGCCCCTCCCACCTAGAGAGTGCTACCCACTGAGCCACAGCTGACACTGACAAGATGGGCACAATGCTCCAGATCTCTACCTCCAAATGCCTTAACCTGCTTCATGAAGCTTTGCTTGTGAAGTTTAGGTGATCATTTGAAATCTTATTACATTATTATTAATTGTTATTTTAAAATCATTTATTTTGTTGGCTTTCATGTAGGAAATAAGGACTTGGAGCAAGAGCACCCCACTGCTTCATGTGTAAATGCATCATCATCATCACAGGCAGTCCCTCGGAATCCAGGAAGACTTGCTTCCACTCTGAAAATGAGTCCTTAGGTGGCTGAACGGTCCAATATGAGAACCACAGTCCCTGTCACAGGTGGGACAGATAGTCGTTGAGAGAAAGGGTGGGTGGGGCTGGTTTGCCGCACGCTCCTTCCGCTGCCTGCGCTTGATTTCTGCATGCTCTCGATGATGAGACTCGAGGTGCTCAGCGCCCTCCCGGATGCGCTTCCTCCATTTGGGGCGGTCTTTGGCCAGGGACCATGCACAGTGTGCATGGCTCACACTGACCAGACTGCCAGAGGTTTGACACCACCCACTCTTGCAGGTCTATGCTGAATTAACGCATCTCGTGATAAGACAAGAACTAAGGCATTACCATTATCCTCAAGGCAAAGGAGAGGGGAAAAAAAATCACACGAAAAAAAGAAAGACTTACATTTATATAGTGCCTTTCTAGACGTCAGGATTTCCCAAAGCACTTTAGAGCCAATGAAGTACTTTTGGGAGTGTAGTCACTGTTGTAATGTAGGAGACATGGCACAGATCGCTCCCACACACAGCTACGTGATAACGACCAGATAATCTGTTTATTTTAAGTGTTGCTGGTTGAGGGATGAATATTGACCAAGACAACGGGGATAGATCCCTTGATCCTCTTCAAATAGCACCACGGGATCTTTTAACTCCACTTGAGAGGGATGACAGGCCACTTGGCTGAACCAGACTGTTCGCAACCTTGGTATCAAATTTGACCCTGAAATGAGCTTCCGAGCACATATCCGCAGCATAACTAAGGCCGCCTATTTCCACCTCCATAACATTCACCGTCTTCACCCCTGTCTCAGCTCATCCGCTGCTGAAACCCTCATCCATGCCTTTATTACCTCTAGACTTGACGATTCCAATACACTCCTGGCTGGCCTCCCACATTCGACCCTACGTTAACTAGAGGTGATCCAAAACTCAGCTGCCGGTGTCCTAACTCGCAGCAAGTCCCGCTCACCCATCACCCATGACCGACATTGGCTTCCGATTAAGCAATGCCTCAATTTCAAAATTCTCATCCTTATTTACAAATCCCTCCATGGCCTCGCCCCTCCCTATCTCTGTAATCTCCTCCAGCCCCACAACCCCTGAGATATCTGCGCTCCTCTAATTCTGCCCTCTTGAGTACCCCTGATTATAATTGCTCAACCATCGGTGGCCATGCCTTCTGTTGCCTAGGCCCCAAGCTCTGGAACTCCCTGCCTAAACCTCTCCGCCTCTCTACCTCTCTTTCCTCCTTCAAGACACACCTTAAAACCTACCTCTTTGACCAAGCTTTTGTCACCTGCCCTGATTTCTCCTTATGCGGCTCGGTGTCAAATTTTTTACCTCATAATACTCTGGTGGAGCGCCTTGTGACAGATCACTATGTTAAAAGTGCTATATAAATACAAGTTATTTTAAAATCATTTATTTTGTTGGCTTTCATGTAGGAAATAAGGACTTGGAGCAAGAGCACCAGGAACGTCGGCCTAGTATTTGCGCTGGAGCGGGAACCTCACAGCTATTCGGAAAAAACCCTGTCAGAAATTGGATGTGGGGCGAGAATTAGATCACAACTGGGCCCAGAGGCCGCGGATTATCGAGTGCCCCCCTCCCCCCACTGTCTGGGCTCGCGGGTGAAGAAATGGTCACGGGGCCCATGGAGACGGAGAATGTCCGAATCCCACAGACCACCAGTCAGCACCTGCCGGAGAGATCACGGACAAGTGAGTAAAAGCCTCAAATCCGGATGGCTTACATTGTGAGCGTAAACCATGTGGAAGAATGCCACTAAACACATCATAAATACTCAACGATTTCCCGATCGAGGGTTTTAACCTGTGGCTAAGCCGACCGTAGGATAATTACAATAATTATAAAAATTGCATTCTAATTTTTTGTTTGCGTACAGACTGAGGCAGGTAGATTTTCTTCCACTCTGATTGTTTATGCACCATCTGCTTTATTAATTACTTTTAAACCGCAAAGGATTAGCAAAGGATTAGCGGACTTGTTTAATTTCAGACAAGCAGGCACACTGCGCCTGATTTATAAACAATATTTGGCAGGACCAGGGGGAGATACGCAGGGTAAATTTAGCAAGGCCCGCTTTTCCGACGTGTGCTGCGTATGTTCAGGTGTGGGGCGACTCAGAAGACGTACCTTCATATCTCCCGCTTAATCTTTGCCCTCCCTCATTACCATCAGTAGTCCAGCTGTTCCTTGTGCAATATTAAGGCTGATTTGCAAAATTCATAGAAACATAGAAACATAGCAGGAGTAGGCCATTCGGCTCTTCGAGCCTGCACCACCATTCAATAAGATCATGGCTGATCATTCCCTCAGTACCCCTTTCCTGCTTTCTCTCCATACCCCTTGATCCCTTTAGCCGTAAGGACCATACCTAACTCCCTCTTGAATATATCCAATGGACTGGCATCAACAACTCTCTGCGGCAGGGAATTCCACAGGTTAAGAACTCTCTGAGTGAAGAAGGTTCTACTCATCTCAGTCCTAAATGGCCTGCCCCTTATCCTAAGAGTGTGTCCCCTGGTTCTGGACTTCCCCAATATCGGGAACATTCTTCCTGCATCTAACCTGTCCCATCCCGTCAGAATCTTATACGTTTCTATGAGAGCCCCTCTCATCCTTCTAAACTCCAGTGTATAAAGGCCCAGTTGATCCAGTCTCTCCTCATATGTCAGTCCAGCCATCCCTGGGATCAGTCTGGTGAACCTTCGCTGCACTCCCTCAATAGCAAGAATATCCTTCCTCAGATTAGGAGAACAAAACTGAACACAATATTCCAGGTGAAGCCTCACCATTGCACAATTGCAGTAAAACCTCCCTGCTTCTATATTCAAATCCTCTTGCTATGAAGGCCAACATGCCATTTGCCTTCTTCACTGCCTGCTGTACCTGCATGCCAACTTTCAATGACTGATGAACCATGACACCCAGGTCTCGTTGCACCTCCCCTTTTCCTAATCTGTCACCATTCAGATAATATTCTGCCTTGCTCTTTTTGCCACCAAAGTGGATAACCTCACATTTATCCACATTATACTGCATCTGCTATGCATTTACCCACTCACCTAACCTGTCGAAATCACCCTTCAGCCTCTTAGCATCCTCCTCACAGCTGACACTGCCACCCAGCTTAGTGTCATCTGCAAACTTGGAGATATTACACTCAATTCTTTCATCCA
The DNA here is from genome assembly GCF_044704955.1 of Pristiophorus japonicus. Taxonomy (NCBI): domain Eukaryota; kingdom Metazoa; phylum Chordata; class Chondrichthyes; family Pristiophoridae; genus Pristiophorus; species Pristiophorus japonicus. The sequence continues at coordinate 23,625,249 of NC_091978.1, read as the reverse complement.
AATCATTAATGTATATTGTGAATAGCTGGGGTCCCAGCACTGAGCCCTGCGGTACTTCACTAGTCACTGCCTCCCATTCCAAAAAGGACCCGTTTATCCCGACTCTCTGCTTCCTGCCTGCCAACCAATTCTCTATCCACGCCAGTACATTACCCCCAATACCATGTGCCTTGATCTTGCACACCAATCTCTTATGTGGGACCTTGTCAAAGACCTTTTGGAAGTCCAAATACACCTCATCCATTGGTTCTCCCTTGTCCACTCTACTAGTTACATCCTCAAAAAATTCCAGAAGATTGGTCAAGCATGATTTCCCTTTCATAAATCCATGCTGACTTGGACCGATCCTGTCACTGCTTTCCAAATGCGCTGCTATTTCATCCTTAATAATTAATTCCAACATTTTCCCCACTACTGATGTCAGGCTAACCGGTCTATAATTACCCGTTTTCTCTTTCCCTCCTTTTTTAAAAAGTGGTGTTACATTTGCTACCCTCCAGTCCGTAGGAACTGATCCAGAGTCGATAGACTGCTGGAAAATTATCACCAATGCATCCACTATTTCTAGGGCCACCTCTTTAAGTACTCTGGGGTGCAGACAATCAGGCCCCGGGGATTTATCGGCCTTCAATCCCATCAATTTCCCCAACACAATTGCCCACCTAATTAGGATATCCTTCAGTTCCTCCTTCTCACTAGACCCTCAGTCCCCTAGTACAAACGGCAGGTCATTTGTGACTTCCTTCGTGAAGGCAGAACCAAAGTATTCGTTCAATTGGTCTGCCATTTCTCTGTTCCCCATTATTAATTCACCTGAGTCCGACTGCAAGGGACCTATATTTGTCTTCACTAATCTTTTTCTCTTCACATATCTATAGAAGATTTTGCAGTCAGTTTTTATGTTCCCGGCAAGCTTCCTCTCATACTCTATTTACCCCCTCCTAATTAAACCCTTTGTCCTCCTCTGCTGAATTCTAAATTTCTCCCAGTCCTCAGCTTTGCTGCTTTTTCTGGCCAATTTATATGCCTCTTCCTTGGATCTAACACTATCCTTAATTTCTCTTGTTAGCCACGGTTGAGCCACCTTCCCTGTTTTATTTTTACTCCAGACAGGGATGTACAATGGTTGAAGTTCATCCATGTGATCTTTAAATGTTTGCCATTGCCTATCCACTGTCAACCCTTTAAGTATCACTCGCCAGTCTATTCTAGCCAATTCACGTCTCATACCATCGAAATTACCTTTCCTTAAGTTCAGGACCCTAGTCTCTGAATTAACTGTGTCACTCTCCATCTTAATAAAGAATTCTACCATATTATGGTCATTCTTCCCCAAGGGGCCTCGCACAACAAGATTGCTAATTAGTCCTTTCTCATTACACATCACCCAGTCTAGGATGGCCAGCTCTCTAGTTGGTTCCTCGACATATTGGTCAAGAAAACCATCCCTAATACACTCCAGGAAATCCTCCTCCACCGCATTGCTACCAGTTTGGTTAGCCCAATGTATATGTAAATTAAAGTTACCCATGATAACTGCTGTACCTTTATTGCACACATCCCTTATTTCTTGTTTGATGCTGTCCCCAACCTCACTACTACTGTTTGGTGGCCTGTACACAACTCCCACCAGCATTTGAGGATAAATTGAAGCCGGTGGTGAAATCAAATCGATCCCGCTATTAAGGGCCCAATCCAATGAATCTCAACCTGAATTCTGATTCACTACGTGCCGTAGTCTACTGGTGCTGGAGGTCACGCTTAAACAGGCTTTAAATGCAGAATAAAGTCAATGCAACTGAGGGGTCGTTTTTAATATCTTTCACAATGTGTCGTTAAAATGCGACTGAACACTATTTATTTTTTTGCTTTACCGCCCCCGCGCTCCCGACTTTCTCCCCTCCTCTCCTGAAGGTGCCAACTCTTGCTGGGCTACAGTTCCACTGCTATCTCCCACCCGTCTGGCATCATCCTTGTTTTCAACTCCCTCCATGGCCTCGCCCCCACCCCCCCCCAATCCCGCCCCCCCGCTCTCTAATCTCCTCCAGCCCCACAACGCCCCGCCCCCCGCCCACCCGCCGAGATATCTGTGCCGCTCCAATTCTGGCTTCTTTCACAGCCCCGATTTCCATCGCTCCATCATCGGTGGCCGGGCCATCAGCTGCCGAGGCTGAACCTCTCCCTAAATCTCTCCTCCTCTCTACCCCTGCTCCCCTCCTTTAAAATGCTCCTTAAAACTTACCCCTTTCATCGAGCTTTTGGGAGTATTCCCCAGTGCCTGGCCAATATTTATCCTTCAATCAACATAACAAAAACAGATTATCGGGTCAATATCACCTTGCTATTTGTGGGAGCTTGCTGTGCGCAAATTGGCTGCCGCGTTTCCCACATTACAACAGTGACTTCAAAAGTACTTAATTGGCTGTAAAGCGCTTTGAGATGTCCAATGGTCGTGAAATATTGCTGTATAACTGCAAGTCTTTTCTTCTAATGTCTTTAGCGCTAGTTTGGCTTCTACCATCCTGGTTGTCGCATCATAGAACGATAATGGAGTTGTTGACTAATCAAAGTGACCAATCTCTATCAATTCATCTACCCATTACATTAGGGAAACCCCAGTGCAAAACCTTTGAGCAAAATGTGATGGGAACCTTGTGAGGAGTGGAACACCCGACAGATTCTGCCCAACATTATCCCCCACCAATCCCGCTGGAATCTCATTGCAGTTCCATCCCTTTGTAGACTGAAATTTCTCCCCTCCTGACTTTCCCTGTACAGACATGTCCTTGATTTATGCAGACAGTGCTCCGTTGGGCAGGCCACATTGTCCGCATGCCCGACACAAGACTCCCAAAGCAAGCGCTCTACTCGGAACTCATACACAGCAGGAGAGCCCCAGGTGGGCAGAGGAAATATTTCAAGGACACGCTCAAAGCCTCCTTGATAAAATGCAACATCCCCACCGACACCTGGGAGTCCCTGGACAAAGACCGCCCTAAGTGGAGGAAGTGTGTCCGGGAGGGCGCTGAGCTCCTCGGGTCTCGTCGCCGAGAGCATGCAAAAAACAAGCGCAGGCAGGGGAAAGAGTGTGCGGCAAACCTGTCCCACCCTCCCTTTCCTTCAACCACTGTCTGTCCCACCTGCGACAGGGACTGTAATTCCCGTATTGGACTGTACAGTCACCTGAGAACTCGCTTTTAGAGTGGAAACAAGTCTTCCTCAATTTCGAGGGACTGCCTATGATGATGATGATTATACAGACATCATCGGACACGATCTTCATATTTAAAGTAGGACCCCGCTTCTTTCTTGTGGGTGTCCCGATCGCCTGCTCAAATGGGCAGGTTAAATCTGGACCTGGTGGAATCGGAGGGAATAAGTGACTTATTTTAACGCCCCCCTGCCAATCCCTCCCCCTTTTGTCTAGTTTCTGTCAGGCTGGGGCAGTTAAAATTGGGGCCGTTAATTCTGCACGGTTTTATTATGAGACTATTTGATAAATTATTATTCTGCACAACGCGCGATTCAGAACGTGTTTTACTCACCTCAACTGATGTGAAAAGAATAAAGGCAATTTTGGCTGTGTTCCAAACCCTGAAGGTTTTCGCTGGAAAGCGAGCGAATGACTTTACAGATGACTCCAGAGAATGCAGATCACTTCTCAACCCACCGGGTGACAGGTAAGCACACTATAAAAATAACAACTCATTTTATGTTTCCATTTGGATCATAGGTTTTCAAATTGGTGGCAGACATTGAGTGTTGTGTCCAGTTCTGATCAAGAAGGAGCCACTTTCAGGTGGGATGTTAAACCGAGGCGCCGTCTACCCTCTCAGGTGGATGTAGAAGATCAGCCATCATCTTATTGAATGGTAGAGCTGGTTCAAGGGTCCGAATGGCCTACTCCTGCTCCTAATTCTTATAAGAAGGCCGATCTGATCATGGACTCAGCTCCACTTCCCCGTCCACTCCCCATAAACCCTTATCCCCTTATGCTCTTAACTAAAAGATCCAGCCGCACTATTTTGTAGAAGAGCAAAGGGTGTTCTCCCTGTTGTCCTGGCCAACATTTATCCTTCATCCATTATCGCTACAAAAAAACAGATGATCTGGTCATTACCTCATTGCTGCTTGTGGCACCTTGCTGTGCAATTTTGTTTTTCACGTTTCTTACATTGCTACGCTTCACAAAAGCACTTCTTCGGCTGCAAAGCGCTTTGGTGTGTGCTGTGGTGGTGAAAGGCACGATATAAACACAAGTCTTTCTTACAAAAGAAAAATACTGCGGATGCTGGTATCTGGAAAAAAAACAGAAAATGCTGGAAATCTCAGCGGGTCAGGCAGCATCTGTGGAGAGGAAGCAGAGTTAACGTTTCAGGTCGATGACCCTTCATCAGAACTGGAGAGGGTTCGAAAAAAAAACAGATTCTTAACAAGTACTGAAAGAGGGAGGGGAAGAAAGAACAAAAGGGAAGGTCTGTGATAGGGTGGAAGGCAGGAGAGATTAGAGAGACAAAAGGGATGATGGGCCAAATTCAAATGGTAATGCCCGGAGTTAGAAAAACATTAACCAAGATAGGGTGTGAATGGTGAGATAATGACCAACTGCCATTAAAGACAAGGAGAGAAAAAGTTAAAAAGTAAGAAAGAAACAGGCTCTGAGGGGGGCGGGAGGGGGGGGCGAGGGTGGGGGTCAGGGAGCCAAAGATTGGCAGCGGTTACGCTCTGAAATTTTTGAACTCGATGTTGAGTCCAGAAGGCTGTAAAGTGCCCTTTGTTTCGTTTAGAAAGGTAGAGCAGGGACCAATGAGACTGATCCTTGATGTCAAATGCCTCAGTTATGAGGAGCGGCAGGAGAAACGGCTCTTCAGCCTCGGAGTTGTCTGAGCGGTGATCTTCGAGAGATGTATAAGATCACATACCGTGTCGCAATCCAGAACATTGCTTCAAAAGTAAACCATGACAATCGGACAAGTCAACTTGAATTCAAATAAGTGATGGGCAAATTATAGACTGGAACATAGGAACAGGAGCAGGCCATTCAGCCCCTCGAGCCAGTTCCAGCATTCAAGGAGATCATGGCTGATCTGTGACCTAACTCCGTATACCCGACTTTGGCCCATATCCCTTAATACCATTGGTTAACAGAATGTTATGAATCTCAGAAAATTAACAATTGACCCAGCATCAACTGCCATTTGCGGAAGAGAGTTCCAAACATCTACCAACCTTTGGGGTCAAGTTTCGGGCCGCGCCTAGAACGGCGCAGCCCCGCGAACCACGCCTGATTTCCGCACTCAAAACCGTGCCTAAAACTTACCTCGGTATTCTCCCCGCTGCTGGAACATTCCAGGCCCTTTGCGTAGCGCAGCACAAGTTGTGGGGGCGGAGCTAGGTCCCGGCGCTGAAAACAGTGCCGGGACCTCTGCACATGCGCGCTACAGTGTACGTGCATGTGCAGTAGCTCCAGGCACCCGAGGCTGTGTGGGGGGGGGCCCGAAGCACACCGCCCCTAGCCCTGGCCAAATGGGCTCACTGGGGCGGTGAAAATCGGACTGGACCTCCCTCCTCTTGAGCTCCTGCTCCGTCTCCCACGCCCCCAACCCCGCCCCCCCCCTCCCCGTTGAGCTCCCGCTCTCGGTCCGGCTATCTCCCGCCCCCCCCGCCTCCCCCACCCCGTTCAGCTCCCGCTCTGCTCTGGCTCCCCCCCCCACCCCCTTTCAGGTCCGGTCCGCTCCCCCCCTTCCCCCTCCCTCCACGTCTTCGGCGGGGCCCACCCGCCCGGCATCTTGCTGGGGGCAGGCCCCGCCTGAAGTCTTCGACCCGGCATCCTCTCGTCAGCCGGGCCCGTTCAGCCTCCCCTTCCTCTCTCCCTCTCCTCTCCTCCTCCTCCCTCCCCCCACTCCTCCCCCTCCCTCCCCCTCCTCTGCCCCCCTCCCTCCCTCTCCTCTCCCCCTCCCTCCCTCCCTCTCCTCTCCCCCTCCCTCTCCTGTCCCCCCTCCCTCCCTCCCTCTCCTCTCCCCCTCCCTCCCTCTCCTTTCCCCCCTCCCTCCTTCTCCTCCCTCCCCCTCCTTCCCCTCCTCTCCCTCTCCTCCCTCCTCCCCCTCCCTGCCTCCTCCCCTCCTCTCCCTCCCCACCTCCCCCCTTCCTCCCCCCTCCCCCCTTCCTCCCCCCACCCCTCGTTGTCAGAAACACAGAGACACTGACAGACAGAGTGAGAGAGAGACACACAGACAGACAGAGAGAGAGAGAGACACACAGACACACAGACAGACAGAGAGAGAGAGAGACACACAGACAGACAGAGAGAGAGAGAGACACAAACACTGGGGGGGGGGGGGCCGTCCCAGCATGCTGTTGGAGGGCTCCCGGTGTTACAGTTGGTGAGTAGAAACTTAATTTTTTATTTATTGATTTTTAATTATTTTTTAATTTTTAATTTTTTAATTTTTTTTGATTGATTTATTGGTTTATTTATCATTTATTATTGATGATGGCTCTTTATTTGTAAAAGTGAAGTGTTTAATGTTTGTAAACTTCCCTCTCCCCATCCCCCCACTATCTCTCGTTCCCTACGCCTGATTTCTAAGTGTAGGCAA